>NW_008332825.1:272796-337112 GCF_000622305.1 Nannospalax galili
TTTTTTTTTTAGACAGTCTCCCCAGCTGGCCTGGAACTCACTATGTAGACCAGGCTGGCCTTGAACTCACAGAGATCCGCCTGCCTCTGCCTCCCAAGTGCTGGGATTAAAGGCGTGCACCACCACACCCAGCTTTTTTTGGTCTTTTTAAAAATAGGGTCTCCCTGTAGCCCCAGATGTCCTGGAAGTCACTAGGTAGAGCAGGCTGGCCTTGAACTTACAGAGATCCACCTGCCTCTGCCTCTCAAGTGCTGGGATTGAAGGTGTGTGCCACCATGCCGGCCATGTCTCCACCTCTTGAATGCTGAGTTTCAGGTGTGCACCACCATATCAGGTCCATGAAATGCTAGGAACCCAGGGCCTCCTGCATGCTAGGTAAGCACTCTACAAACTGAACTATAGCCCCAGCATTTAAATATTTCCTAGTCCAAATGCTTTCTATAATTTTAATGATGCCGAAACAGAATTCAGGATGTTCTTTAAGTAATTTACAAATTGGACTGGAGCCTCCACCTCCCACCCCCTTTTTGAAGACAGGGTGTCTTGTAACTCAGGCTAGCTTTGCACTTTTGTTCCTTCTGCCTCCAGCCTCCCAAATGCTGGGATTACAGGCATGAACCATAGTGCCCAGCTTTGAAGCCATCTTTTTTATATTGCTTTATTTTGTTTTGTTTTTGTTGGGGGATAGAGCCTCACCATGTAGTCTAGGCACGCTTGGATTTCCAGATCCTCCTGTTTCAGCATCCTTCAGTGCTGGGATTACAGATACAGGCTACCGTGCCTGGGCTTGACTTTTTAGCACTTTTTTTTCATGGAGCAGGAATTTGGACACTTTTCTATTAGCTAGAACTAAAGGCTCACTGTGACTTAGAGTGCCTGTAGTATCAAGCAGTCCAGTCACATTCAAAGTGTAACCCATTGGCCAGGGAAGTAACTTAGTAGTTTAGTGGATTCCTAGCATGCACAAGGCCCCAAGTTTGATCCCCAGTGCTGCAAATTAAATCAGTTAATTACAGTGCAATCCATAAATGATATCAGTTGAGTACATTGTTGTGTAATTGGAGCCTGAGCCTCTGACATAGTCTCTATTTGCCTTTTTTCAGTATCTTGTGCTCTTCTTATGGAAATTATGCATACCTGACAAACTGGCTCTTTGATCCTATATCCCCACTCATTTCACTTCCTCCATCCAATAACAGTCCTGCTGATCCTCTCAGTTTGGTTTTTTGTTTCTGTTTTGGGTTTTGTTGTTGGTGGTGGTGGTTTTGAGTCAGGGTCTTGTTTATCCCAGCTAACCTAGAACTTACTCTGTAGACCAGACTGGACTTGAACTTGCAGAAATCAGCTTGTCTCTGCCTCCCAAATGCTGAGATTAAAGGCATGTGCTACCACACTCTGCACCCTCTCTCAGTTCTTAATGTCAGAGCTATTCAAATACACTGGAAAATTTTCTTTTAATTTCTAAGCATTCTCTTCTCAGCTCAATACTATCCTCAACTTTTATTAAATAATTTTATTTTATTAAATAATTATATTTCTCTCAATGTAATTCCTTAATTTTGTTTAGTACCTAAATAATTACTTATATATCATGCAATGTGCTTATTCTCTCTCCTTAGATATTAATGATGTCAAACGACTGAAACCCGGCTACCTGGAAGCCACTGTTGACTGGTTTAGAAGGTACAAGGTTCCTGATGGAAAACCAGAAAATGAGTTTGCTTTCAATGCAGAATTTAAAGACAAGGTAGTATGTCTTTCAGAACTATTGCTTTAGACCATTTGTATTGGGACTTAGAATTTAACCATGTTGTTCCCATCTAAAGATTCATAAAAGAAGGGAACCAGGGATGTACTTCAGTGGTAGAGTGCTCGCCTTAGTTTGCAGAGACGTAATAGGTTTGGAGGGAATATAAATAATAGAAAAAGACATCTTTTTCTATTGTTGTAATGCCTGTGTCTTCAAATTTCAGGATTTTGCGATTAATATTATTAAAAGCACTCATGACTATTGGAAAGCATTAGTAACTAAGAAAACGGATGGAAAAGGAATCAGTTGGTAAGTTTTAACTCCTTTCTATGTGTTTAATACACAAAGCAGGCCAGCTTGTATCAAAGATTTTAGTGACTAGCTGGGCATGGTGGTGCATGCCTTTAACCCCAGCACTTGGGAGGCAGAGGCAGGCTGATCTCTGTGAGTTCCAGGCCAGCTGGGGCTACAGAGAGACCCTGTCTCAAAAAGACCAAAAAAAAAAAAAAAAAAAAATTTAGTGACTAATGGTGCTGGTTGTTGGAGTCTAGGTTCTTGGCCTTTTATTCAAAGGACTGAAATAAGGACCCACATAGATTTGCAAAAGTAGCAAACTAATTTTATCCAAAATGAAGCAATAGTGTGTGTGTGTTTATATGTATGTCTGTGGGAATAGCATGCTATACCACAGGTGTGGCGTCAGAGGACAACATGCAGAAGTTGCTTCTGTCGTTTTACCATGTGGGATCAAACTCAGTTTGTCAGGCTTGGAGGTAAGTACCTTTACCCTCCAAGCTGTTACTGGCCCTGATAAGCTGTATTTAATCATTCTTTATTGTTAAACATTTTGATTGCTTCCAGCCTTTATTATTAATGATGAACATCTTTGGAAGGTCTAGAAGGTGGACTTTATCAAAACCTCTGATTTTTGTTTTGGTCTTTTTGAGACAGGGTCTCCCTGTAGTACCAGCTGTCCTGGAACTCACTATGTAGACCAGGCTGGCCTTGAACTCACAGAGATCTGCCTGCCTCTGCCTCTTGAGTGCAAGATTTTCAATATGCCTTGGCGTGGTGATGTATGCCTTTAATCCCAGCACTTGGGAGGCGGAGGCAGGTGGATCTCTGTGAGTTTGAGGCCAGTCTGATTTACATAGTGAGTTCCAGGCCAGCTGGGACTACAGAGAGAGACCCTGTCTCAAAAAGACCCAAAAAAAAAGATTTTCAAAATATCCTGAAGTATTTTTCAGAATGTGGAACCAGATGTTGCTTCTGTCGGGAACATTTGTTTCATTTCTTGGCCGCTTTTTTTGGAGTTAGCAAAGTGATGTTTCATATTTCCATTTGCATTTCTCAGCTATTTCAGTGAGAACTACAGAAGATTTAATCTCAGATTTCTTAAATTTCAACTCAAGAGATTTTAATGAAATCACAAGAACATCTGTTCCTTGTCAAAATAATTAGAATGTTTAAGATAGGCAGGAAAGCTTTCAAGCAAGCCAGATTTAAATGTCACCTTGTCTAGCATCATCATCTTATTTTCAGAAGGCTTTTTGTTTTTCCATCTTTTGACTCCTTGTGTTTGATTGACAGCATGAACACCACGGTCTCCGAGAGCCCCTTCAGGTGTGATCCTGATGCTGCCAGAGCCATTGTGGATGCTGTAAGCAAACCTCTGCTTTCAAAGAAAACTGGGTGGTCAAAAGATAGGGCATCCATGGAGAGAAGTGCTTCTCCCCACAAAGATTTGAGTATCTTTTATGTGCCTACTATGGCATGAAGTCTTGAAATCAGAACCCAGAACAGACAGACATTAGAAGGAAAAGCTGAAGAGTGACAGCAAAGTAGATCATTTGTGGAACTCAGAGTGACTCCAGAACATACTAAGTAGCCTACATGCCTATCATCTGTCAAACCATTCCCACAAGAGAGCCACTGGGAACTTAGTTGATTTGCTTCTAGTCAAGACTGAGGAAGCGAGCACATTGCAGGTGTCATAGCAAGAGTGACATAGAGTAGCACAGAACTTCCACATGAGATCCCTAAGGCATCCATTAAAGCTGCAGTTTGATTTTGTGCTGCTTTAATGATCTGATGTTGACTTACCAAAAGACTGACTTAAGTCATTAAATTATTTTCATTTATACCATTAAAATAGCCAACAAACAAAACAAAATGACCTCTGACTTCCCCCTGCCTTGTAAATGGGACAGTATGAAAGAAAAAGACAACTTAATGACAAGGCCCATGTCAGGTTTTTGAGACAGGTTCTCCCTGTAGCCCTGCTGGTGTGGAACTTGCTATATAGACTATAGACCCAGCTGGCCTCCAAGTCACAGATATCTGCCTACCTCTGCCTACAGTGCTGGGATTAAAGATGTGAACCATCAAGCCTGGCCAGGTTTTATTCTATATTTCAGAAACATTGTGGGCTGAGCCTGGTGTGGCACACCTTTAATTCTAGCACTTGGGAGGCAGAGGCAGGTGGATCTCTGAACTGGAGATCAGCTAGGGCTACAGAGTGAGACCCTGTTGCTCTCACAATAGTGAGAGCCTGCCTAAAAACCAAACACATTATTCTCCTGTGGTCGTTGACTTCTCAGCATACCTGCATTGTTCCTGTAAGTGGAGCCAGAAGTTGTTCTTGTCAGGAGCATCCACATGTTTCACCTTTACTCATACAAGTTCTTTTCCAATTTCATCTATGTGTTTAGCTTTTACCTAAACTCTGGAATTAGACTAATTATTTTAATACTTGTTTTAGTTACCACCACCATGTGAATCTGCCTGCACACTACCAGCAGATGGTAAGACCTGAGTCCACTATAATTATGTTAAAATTATGTGTCTGTATAGAAAATTATATATATATATATATACACACACACACACACACATATATATATATAAAACCTTATTTTTACTTGACAAATAGTTATATGTATATGCTTATGGGGTACAACACGATGTTTTGCTATGTTTATAATATAGAAAGATGAAATCAGGTTAGAAGTCTGTCATTTCACATACTTATTTGTGATGAAACATTAAAAATCAACAGTTGCAGCCATTATGAAATACTCAGTTGGGCCAGGAATGTAGCCTGGTATAGAGTGTGCAGGAACATACTAGAGGAACTGAGTTCAGTCCCCAGTGCCAAAAAAGGTAGAGAAAAAAGAAATAGACAGTGCACTGTTGTTTCCTATAGTCACCATTCTGTGCAATAAATCCATAAAGGTCATTGCTTTCCAGTTAACATCTACTCTGTACCCTTCGTCTATAATATTTATACATATATGGTCATGCATGCACACATCTGTATATGTGTGTGTGTGTGTTTGTGTGTACCTTGCATATATATGGAATGGGGAGAGGAAGAGAGACGTTTTAGGTTCTATAGGATATGCGAAGGACACGACCATCTTTTGTTTTCCGTATTTTAGGCCACTATCACACTGGCTTCTAAGCAGTGACCCACTGCATGGGCTGGGTTCTGCATTCCCATCTGTCTGTATCACTCAGGAAAACAGCTCTATCCCCTTTAGACCTTTGAAATCTCAGTGACAGGTGTGGTGATTCATGCTTGTAATCTTAGCACTCTGTAAGCTAAAGCAAGGGGATGAGCAAGAGGATGACAGGTTCAGCCTGAGCTATTTAGCAAGACCCTGCTCAAAATAAAAGAATCTCTTTAAGCTTCTTCTGGTGAGAAAAAGAGTTCAGTTTTTTAAGAAATTGAAAATTGGTGCTGGAGAGATGGCTCAGTAGTTAAGAGCACTGGCTGCTCTTGCAGAGGACCCAGATTGGAATCCCAGCACCTACATGGCTGCTAAGAACTGTCCATAATTTCCAGTTCCAGGGGATCTGTTGCCCTCTTTTGACCTCTGTGGGCTTTGCATGCCATGAATGCACTTACATACATACAAGCAATACACGCATATACATAAAATAAAAATAATTTTTTAAAAAAGTTTGAGGTTAGCTTGGACTGGATAATGAATTCTAGACCAGCCAGATCTACATGAGACCTTAATCTCTAAACAGAAAGGGAGTGAGGGAAAAGAAAGAAAGAGAAAGGAGGCCCAACTGTAAATAGTGTGCCAGGTTTCCAGGTTACCAGCTTTTGTGATGGTATAGCTTTGCCATATGTGTGCTGTAAGGAGATCTGTAATAGGAGCTGTTAAAATGTGTAGCATTCATTAAGCAAGCTTTTCTGTTGAGCCACATTCCCAGCTTATTTTTTGTTGTTTACATGTTGGTAATTTTGCTTAATTTTTTTTTTTAATTTGTTATTTCTTTTCTCTGGATATAGTGGATAAATGGTTCCATCACCAGAAAAACTGATGCGATTTCTCTGGAACACAAGCTGATATTGCTGCATCCTGTTCATCTGGAAATATTAGATGCAAGAGTGTAGTGGCTTCCCAAAGCTTTAACTTCATAGAACTCACCTAACTGAAGCAGATTCCTCTGTGACCAGTCTAATATATTCAGAAGTTATCTATCCAAAAACTTTTCATATCTCAACAAAACTACTTTTAGTACATGTAGCTATCAGAGCCATTGTGACTTGGAAGTCATTTGTGAATAGATGTGAAAGGTGAACACATTGGATGTATATGTTTACCATATGTTAGGAAATAAAATTATTTTGCTGAAATGTGGTTTAGGATTTTTTTTTTTAATCCTGAAGTCAACATTACCAAGCTGACTGGGTACTTTTTGGTGTTCAAAAACTGCTTGGTTTTGAGCTGGGTGAAGTGGCACAGGCCCTTTAATCGAGGTCCTTGGAAGGCAGAGGGAGTCTGGGTCTCTGTGAGATCAAAATCAGCCTGGTCTACATAGCAAGTTCTAGACCAGCTGGGGCTACAGGGAGACCCTATCTCAAAAAACAAAAGAAGGGCTGGAGAAATGGCTTAGTGGTTAAATACCAGTGGTACTGACTGGTCTTGCAGAGGACCTGGGTTCCCTTTCCAGCATCCACATGGCAGCTAACAACTCTAACAGCAGTTTCAAGGTGTCTGACTCCCTCTTCTGGCCTCCATTTGCATTGTACAACATGGGTGTATACATTCAGGCAAAACACTCATACATGAAATGAAAATAAGTAAAAATTGTTTTAATTGCTTGTTTTTAGGAATCTAAGAATGAAATTTCTTGTGACTATAGTAGTCTTTGTTCTGTGCCTAATTCCAGGCATCCCATTCTAAAACAAAAACCTTTAAATTTCTATTGTTAGCAGAAAGCAAACCTTTATTGAACCCTTAAGTCCATTTACATTGTAGTGTAATTATCAGAATATTCTGGTAAGTTCATGGCCTTTGGAGTTAAGCAGACCTGAGGCAGGTTACCAACCACTCAACTTCAGTTTCCCATCTGTAAAAATGCACAGTCATGTAATGGCTTATAATAATCAATTATATTGTTTAATCTGAAATCCTCTTACAGTGACATGCAGTTGTCGGAAATAACCATTATCAAAACCAGATGTTGACTTTGACACAACCCACAGACCTACTTGGGTTTCCCAGTGGTGCTTATTTATATGGGTTATGGTTCAAATATTCTTTCATTTTTCTAATTAAAAATTTTATTATTACTGTACTTGTATGATGTGTATGAATGTGGGCATACATGTGCCATGACACGCTAGTGGTGATCAGAGGACAACTTTTGGGTGCTCGTTCTCTCCTACTATGTGGGTTCCTGAGATGGAACTCAGGTTATTAGGTTTGAGCAGCAAATTATTTTACCCACCAAGTCACCTTGTCAACCCTCAAAGATTCTTTTAAGTAACTGATTTTTCTAGTATTTTGTTGTCTTAATGGCATAGTGAGCTGGCAAGATGGCTCAGTGGTTGAAGACACTTGCCGCCAAACTTGATGACCTGAGTTCAATCCCCCCACATGGTAGGTAGAAGGAGTGAACTGACTCCCATAAGTTGTCCTCTGGAACCTCCTCGTGCGCATCTGTACACATGTACACATAGACGCACAAAATAGAATTTTAAACATTTTAAACAAAAGTAGAAGCAAAATCATGCAGTCTAACATTTTGTGATGACTTCTTTTTTTTTTTTTTCCTTTTTTTTGGTCTTTTTGAGGCAGGGTCTCCCTGTAGCCCCAGCTGGCCTGGAACTCACTATGTAGACCAGGCTGGCCTTGAACTCACAGAGATCTGCCTGCCTCTGCCTCCTGAGTGCTGGGGTTAAAGGCGTGCACCGCCACGCCTGGCGATTGACTTCTTTTTTTTTAATGTAAATTCCCTCAAGTACATCCAAGTTGTCATACATGCCAGCACTTCATCTTTTTATTCATTCCCTTGATTTTTAATTTAGTTTTATGGTTTTTCCATATAGCCTGGAACTTGTCATTCCTGCCTCAGCTTCCCAAATGCTAGGATTACAGGCAAGCACCACCATGTTTGACTTATTTTTTCCGTATGTGTGTGTGTGTGTGTCTGTGCGTGTGTGTGGGTGTGTCTATGGGTGGATGCACATGTGTATGTGTAAGAAGTCAACAGGTGTTGTCCATTATCACTCTCCACCTTATTCTTTGAGAGAGATTCTCACTGAACTTTGAGCATGCTGATTAGAGGAGACTGGCTGACCAGCAAGCCTCATGGGTCCTCCCATCTCCATGATAATGCAGTGGGGTTTCATTGATTTTTTTTCTTTTAATATTTTGTTTTTAAGTACATATCTGTATGTTTATGTGTACATAAGTGCAAGTGTTGACAAGGGCCAAAAGAGGATGTTGAATCCTCAGGAGCTGGAGTTACAGGTGCTTTTGAGCCACCCAATGTGAGCGTTTGGAACTGAGGTCTTCTGGAAGAACAGTTCTTAACCATTGGGCTATCTCTCCAGCCCATCTCTCATTCTGTCTTAATTTGCATAGGTATGGTGGCTAATGGTGTTAAGCATCTTTTATGTGCTTATTCACACAGGCTTATCCACATTCCTATATATCCTATTTGATAAAATGTCTGTGTTGGTTTTATGTTCTTGTGACCAAATACTTGAAAGACAGTTTGAAGGAGCAAAGGTTTATCTTGGCTCACCAGTTTCAGTCCAATGTTGGCTGAGTCTGTTGCTTTCAGCCTGCAGTGAGGCAGAATATCATGGCAGTGAGACCATGCGTCAGGGGCTGCATACAAGGTGTATCTTCCAAGGTACATACCCAGTGCCCTACTTCCTTCAGTTAGACCCCACCTCCATCTCCCAGTAGTGCCCTTACCTTGTGAATCCATCCAGGGATTAATCCATTGCTAATCCATTAGAATCTAATCCATTAGAATCCTTAAGATCTCCAGGCCTGGTGGCATAGCTAGCAGCTTGGGAGGCTGGAGCAGGAACACTTGAGTTCAAGGCCTGCCTGGACTACAGAGTGAGTTCAAGGCTATCTTGAGTAAATTGGTGAGATTCAAAAATGGTGATTCTGGGGCTGGAGAGATGGCTCAGTCGTTAAGAGCACTGGCTACTCTTACAGAGGAACCAGGTTTGATTCCCAGCACCCAGATGGTGGTTAACAACCATCTGTAACTCCAGTTCTAGGGATCTGGTGCCCTCTTCTGATCTCTGTGGGTGTATTACACTATATGGGTGCACTTACATACATGCAGGCAATACATTTAAAATTTTTTAAATAATAAAATTTTGTTTAAAAAAATAATTTTGGACTGGAGAGATAGTTCAGTGGTTCAGACACTTGCTGCTCTTCCAGAGGACCCAAGTTTGGTTCCCAGCATGTATATTACAGTGGCTCATTGCCACCTGTAACTCTAGCTCCAGGGGATCCAGCTCTCTCCTCTGGCCTTCTCAGGTACCTGCACAGACATACAGATACATAAAATAAATTAAACGCCTTTAAGCCCAACACTTGCCACCACACCCAACAAATCTTTTTTTGTTGTTTATTTGTTTTGTTTTTGCTTTTTTGGTGTTTTTTTTTTTTTTTTTTAAGAAAGGGTCTCCCTGTAGCCCCAGTTGGCCTGGAACTCACTATGTAGACCAGGCTGGCCTCAAACTCAAAGAGATCCGCCTGCCTCTGCCTCCCAAGTGCTGGGATTAAAGGTATGTGCCACCACACCCGGCTCAAATCTTTTAAAAACTGATTCTATCCCCTGTCATCTCTACTAGTGAGCACATTCAGTATGTTTCTTATTTCTATATTGTAGTTTCCAGTTCTGTGGTTTCCAACTAGTTCCTTTTCATAACTTCTATACCTTTGCTGAGATGCTTTTGTTTTTCTTCAAGGAAATTTTGTGTGTAGACAAGGTATTATCTCATGCTGGTTTTGAATTTATTATGTAGCCAAGGATGACTTTGAACAATGTTTTTTCGAAAAACAGATTTCAGAGAGCATGGTGTGGCACACACTTTTAATCCCAGCACTCTAGAGGCAGAGGCAAGCAGAACTCTGAATTTTAAGGCCAACCTGGTTTACAGAGTTCCAGGCCTGCTAGGGCTACATAGTGAGACACCCATCTCAGAAAACAAAAGCAGAAATAATCCTTTGAGGAATGTAATTTAGAAAGTCACAAAATCATATATATATAGCAAATGTAAGGACACCTGAGTGTCACCCACCCTCCCTCTTGAGAAGCCCACACCCATGTCTGGGGTTTTGTTCACATCTTTTTCTAAATCAACGTCCCCTCACCTTCCCCAAACTGAAGTCTAAAGCCCTACCCTCTTGTATCTGTTTAATAAATTGGCTAACACTGCTTCATTGTGACTCTTCCTGAAATTCTTTTCTGCAGTGTAAAAAACCTGGCTTTGAGTGCAGTGAGGAAGGAAAGCTAATATGTCACCTGCCACCCCTGACAGGCCAGGTTGGCCTCAGAGTTGCAGTGATTCTCCTGCATCTACCTTCCAAGTGCTGGAATTATAGGTGTATACCACTATACCTGGCACTTTAATTTTAAAAGAAATGCAAATGAATGGCATTCAGCACCCAGGGAGGCAGAAAGACTCCCAGTATGAAACAGCCCCTCTCCTGTGGTGCCTGAGCCACCTGAGAGATTTGTTTAAACCAAAAATTATGCCCAAGATGGTCACACACACCTGTATTCCCTAGTACTTGGAAGGCCAAAGCAGGTAGATCTTGAGTTCAAGGCCAGTTTGGGGCTCCATAGCAAGAATGTGTCTCAAAAAAACAAACACAAAAACAGCTGGAGAGATGACTCAGCAATTAGGAGCATGTATCGCTCTTACAGAAGACCCAAGTTTGGTTCCCAGCACCCATGTCAGATGGCTTGTAACTGCCTGCAACTCCAACTTCAGTGAATCCAGTGCCTTTTTCTGGGCTCCACAGGCACCTGTACATACAAACACAGACACATGAAAAGAAAATACATTTTGTTTTTTTGGTCGGACATGGTATCAGATGCCTTTAGTCCCAGCACTCGGGAGGCAAAGGCAGGTGGATCTCTGTGGGTTCAAGACCAGCCTGGTCTACATAGGGAGTTCCAAGCCAGCTGGGGCTACAGGGAGACCTTGTCTCAAAAAAAGAAAAAAAGAAAAATAATTCTAATAGTGTAGCCTGATGTCTGAAGTTACTGTTGTAATGAAAATGCTAGAAACTAGGCAAAAGCTTTCTCAGCAGGTCTTAATATAATCACTGTGAGCTAAATCAGCCAAGGCACACCGGCAGCCACAGCAAAGGAATAACCCCTACTTGTGTTTCCTGAATATCAGGCTCTGCTGGAGTCTGTGTGTTACCCTTCTCTAAATTCACCTAGCAACACTAAGCCATGTACTCTCTGAAGAATGTGCACCCTACACGTGACCTGCTCAGGTCTCTATGCACCTTGCTAGGGCCTGGTGCTGGGCTAAGGGCTGGAGATGCAGGCAGGGGGATGCTCTTCTACCCCCACAGCACTCCATGGTGACAAATTGTTCTGTTCTTTGTGTTGGTCACGTGGCAAGACAGATGATACTGGCTTACCTTTTTTTATGGTTGTCCCAAGGAGGCTTACTGGCTGGGTGACCTTTAGCAAGAATTTCAATACCTACAAAACAGGTTGACCTAGGTGCCTTGGGATCCAACCCAGCTCCAACACTACGTACCCCTGGCTTAAAGCATTGTGTGGCCATTCCAACATGAGATTGCTCATGCACCCATGCACCCAAGGCCACCCTCTGGCTTGTCCTTTTGTCCTTGCCTGTTGGGACAGATGGGGCCACGGTCCTTAGTTCCTGCTCAAGTCTATTTCTTAGCATTCTATCTTTCCTTTTAGCTTATGAAAATGGACTGTGACCCTAGAGCTTGAATCTCTAATTAGGTCAGCTATGCACATACAGGACTGTCAAGGTCATCTCTTGTCACCTGTTGTCCAGCACTCTATGGAGTAGGAGTTATTGATTCCTTTGGATGGCTTGCAAACAGGACTGGTTGAGCTGCTCAAGATGGCAGAGCCAGCCACCTGGGGACTGCCTGCTTCCATGAAGAGGTTCTGCATGGATGTCAACATGGAATAAGCACAGCTGACAACTGGGGTTCTTATACCCCATGGGGACACAGCCTATGCCAACGGGGTCCTAATGCCATAGGGGCAGGCACAGGCAAAACGATGGGGAACAGTTCTGGGGTTCTGAATAGCTTATAAATCACTGATATGGTTTTCAAGACCACTTTCCATGAATTTTGAAGGGATGAAGTGCTGTTTGTGGCTGCCATCTTACAGCTGTGCCCTAGACCCCCAGAGTCCAAGTTGAGGACACTGGGCAAGAGCTCTATGGTGGGAGTCCTGTGCCCTTCCTTCTGGGTCCTGGTGACATAGGGCTTTTCACCTTTCTGGGCCTTGGTTTCCTCATTTTTAAAATTTTTTTTATTTTTTGGACTTTTTGAGACAGGGTCTCTCTGTAGCCCCAGCTGGCCTGAACTCACTATGTAGAGCAGTCTGGCCTTGAACTCACAGAGATCCACCTGCCTCTGCCTCCCCAAATGCTGGGTTTAAAAGCAAGAGCCACCATGCCTGGCTGGTTTCCTCATATAATCAAGTAGAAGACTTCTCTTTTCTCATAGAAAATTTCATACCACTCGCTTTTTTAAAAAAGTATTATTTTTATTTTATGTGTATGAGTGTATTGCCTGCATGTATGTGAGTGCACCTGTGTTGTGCAGTGCCACGGAGGTCAGAAGAGGGCTTTGGATTCCCCTGGAACTGGAGTTAAGGATGGTTCGTGACTGTCATGTGGGTGCTAGGAATTGAACCCAGGTCCTCTGCAAGAGCAGTCAGTGCTCTTAACCCCTGAGCCATCTCTCCAGCCCCACCTCTGACACAGTAGGAAGAAAACTCTCTCTGTGACTGAAGAGAACAAGGTGGCTTTTAGGCCCAGCACTTGGGAGGCAGAAGCAGGTGGATCTCTCTATGTTCCAGGTCAGCCAGCTACATAGTGAGACTTAACATGCAGGAAGCTCTGGGATCAGTCCCTAGCACTACATAAAACAAGGTGTGCTGGTGACATCTGTAATTCCAGCATTGGGAAATGGAGGCAGGAGGATTTGTTCAATGGCATCCTTGACTATATATGTGGTTTGAGACCAGCCTAGGCTATGTAAAACCCTATCTCAAATAAAAAAAGAAAGGCTGGGGGAAAGGGCCCAGAGAGTTAGAATGCTTGTTGTATAAGCATGAGGACCTGCATGAAAACCCCCAGAAACCACATAAAATCCAGTTGTGGCACCTGTAACACCAGAGTTGTAGGGGGCAAAGGCGGGGGGGAGCACTGGAGCTTCCTAGATGCCAGCTTAGCCCCAGATTCAGTGAGAGACCGTCTCAAAAAAATATGACAGTTACAGAGCATGGTGCCTGGCATCCTCCTTTGGCCTCTACACACATATACATGCACTACACCTTTCTAACTGCCCCCGCCCACATATACACGCTTAAAAAAAAAAGTCAGGGCTGGAGAGACGGCTCAGCAGTTAAGAACACTGGTGGTTCTTGCAGAAGACCTGGGTTTGAATCCCAGCACCCACATGGCAGCTAACAACTGTCCGTAACTCCAGTCCCAGGAAATCCGACAGCCTCTTCTGTCCTCCTCCGGCATTGCACGGGTGCACTTACCTACATACAGGTAATACACGCATGTACTTAAAATAAAAATATTAAAAAATCATCCAACACTATGTAAAATGACTCAAACAATTACAAGAGAGGAGATGTGTAAGCTGTGTAACTTCACTTAATCAATCTCCTGAGCATGGCCCTTTGGCTTCTTTCCAGTTTCCGCTGAGTTAAAATAATGCTGTCAGGAATGAACATCTTTATGTACAAGTCTGGAAATATCTCTCTTTCCCCTGAGGATAAACCCATAGAAGTGGAATGCAGATGGGTGAGATGGGGAGGTGTTAACTTTTCTTGGAAATCTGACTGGTTTGCCTTCCTGTCAGCTATTTAAGAGAGTGCCCCAAACTCAAGGGTTGTCAACAAGGAAACAAACTATCCTTGGCTTATTAAAATTTTCCCTCCTAGGAATTACTAGGAATAATTAGCCCTCAAAAGAATGTTGTAACTCTTTGCTTCTCAAACTTCAGAGTAGCTGGAGGGCTTGTTATAGCCCATTGCTGGGTCCCAGGACAAATTCCAATTTCTTAGATATGGGGTGGAACCATAGGCTGTGCAACTCTAAGAAGCCTTGTGTGGAGCTGGTCTATAAGCTGTACTTGGCAGGGCTCACTGCAAAGATTAAACTTCTCCAATGAGACCCGCCTCAGTTCCTGGCTGCAAATTCTGCCAAGTGACGTCAATATTGCTTCCTACTGCTGACTATGGATGTGATAGTCCTTGTATCTAAGAAGCATCTGTTGCAAGTTGTTATGTAGACCATGCTAGCTTCAAACTCTCAGTAAGCTTCATGCTTCTGCCTCCCAAGTGGTGTGATTAAAGACATGTGCCCCCAGGCCACCTAAATTTATTTTTATGTAGGTAAATTTGCCAGTCTTTCCTTATATGGCTTCTGGATTTTCAATCCTGGTCAGAAAGGTCTTCCTTACTTCAAGATTATAAGAATCCATGCTTTCAGGCTGGTGGGATGGGTCAGTGGGTAAAGATGCTTGCTGCCAAGCCTGACAACCTGAATTAGATCCTTGAGAGAACTGACTCCTACAAGTTATCCTTTGACATATGCACGCTTTGGTGCAAGCACACACACACACACACACACACACACACACACATCTATGTGTGCACACACATACACATAAATGAATAAATGTAATTAAAATTTTTTTGGTTTATTTTATGTAACCAGCACCAAATAAATGTAGTTGGAAAGAAGGAAGGGAGGGAGGGAGGAAAGAAAGAAAGGAAGAGAGAGAAAAATCTCGGGGCTGGAGAGATGATTCAGCGATTAAGAGCACTGGCTGCTCTTGCAGAGGACCAGCCTTTGGTTCCCAGCACCCACATGGTTGTGAACACCAGCAGGTAATTTCAGTTCCAGGGTCCTCTGCAAGAGCAGTCCAGTGCTCTTGAACCATCTCTCCAGCCCCCCACCCCCCATCTTTTTACAAGAGTTCCAGGGATCAAATTTAGGTCATCAGGCTTGCTTCATAGGGCAGCAAGCGCCTTTACCTGCTGCACCATCTTGGCGGCCCCATTTTGAGCCTAGGTTCTTTCACTTGTACAATGGGGCTAGCAAGCAGTACTTGCGTCACAGGACCTTAACGAGGGTTAAATTAGATGAAGCATGTCCAGCACCCGATGTACATGTGTTCAATAAATAATTTACCGCTTTTATAAGAAACAAACAATAGGGGCGTGGAAAGACGGCTCCATGATTAAGAATACTTGCTGCTCTTCCAGAGGACCGGGTTCGAAGCCCAGCACCCACATGGCAGCTCCCAACCATCTGTGACTCCAGTTCTAGGAGATCCACGACGTCCTCTTCTGGCCTCCGCAGGCATTGCACACACAGGGTGCACTTACATACATGCAGGCAAAACACTCATACACATAAAATAAAAAAAATAAAATAAACCAAACAATAGGCTATCTCAGGGGAGGGAAATGTGACTTAAAATATAGGCTTGGTGGCGTCCACCTTCGGCCGAGCACCCCAAGGTCAACTCTGCTAATCCTCGGCCTCCTCTGCTGGCTTCCGGCGTCCAGATGACAGAACTCCCGGGGACCCGCCAGCACTGGACTGGCATACACAAGCCCAGGCCACCCGCCAGGGGCTGCCACGTCTCGCGCCGACCCTACCGGAGCGGACCGGCTCATCTCGACCACGCCCCTACTCGTCACTCCTTAGACCCGCCCCTCCCCCTCCGCGCCTGAGTGGCTGGTAGTGCGGCTGACGCTCAGAAGGGGCGAGGCCAGTGAACGCCCGGAAGTCTCGGGGGAGGAGCGTGTCGTACATCCGGCGCGTAGCTGGCGGTCCTGGGTGCTGCTGGTCCCTGTTCTCTGAGGGAGGGTCCGCGCCACCCGCCGCCGCCGGAGGAGCCCCTCGGGCCGTGAGTCGAGGCGCGGGGGCGAAGGAAGCGCAGTGGGGCGGGGGGCCCTGGACGGGCGGCGAAGGGGACCGGGCGGGGGGCCGCGGCGGCAAGGCTGGGGGTGGGGAAGTGACACGCAGGCGGTTCCGCGGGCGGGCGGGCTCGGGGCGGGGACCGGCCACCGCGGCCAGGGGCTGGGGGCCGCCGCGCTCCACTTCGGAGCTCCGATGAGGCGAGTGCGAGCACTGGATGATCATCTTGGAATTCTTCAGGCCCCGGGACCTTGCAGCTAGCGAGCCCCATCCGCAGCCTGTACTGGCCATCCGACGCCCGGGATCGAACCCAGTGTTTTCAACTTCCACCCCTACCCTTTTTTTTTTTTTTTTTTTTTTTTTAAATTCTTGTGCATGGAAAAATTCCCTCTCCCCTGCTTGCTGCTCTTTTCTCTGTACCTGGGCTCCATCAGCTTAGGTTGGGATGGGAGTTCGAGGGAGCATTGCCAGAGGGCTGGCCTTTAACAATTTACCCTGCAGTTTGGTAGAGTTTCTTAGCTAAAAGCCATCTGCCATCTACTCTAGCTCTATCTAGAGTGATACTTGCAAGTATCTCTGAGTACTTTTAAGAAGTAATGAGCCGGTACTTTTTTACTGGCTAGTGGTCAGTTTGGGAATCTGTTTTGTTTCCCCTGCTTGATATTTGCAAGTTTGCACTTAGGTACAGGAATGTTTTTGTTAGTTTAGAACGCATACATTTTAGAGTTCTCTTAACATTTCATGGGTTAGGGAGGTGTGTTCCCTTTGAGAGTGTGTGGCACTTCTGTAATTTGAATTTTACATTGACAGGAGAAGGGTTTAAGTTCTGGAACTGGTATTTTTTCATCTGACCAGGTAGTCTAGGAGTATGCACATCCTCATCTTGTTAAAAGAGGCCAGAGATCCCTGCTTGGTAGAGTTGGTATGAGGATGAAATGGGATATTCATACAAACTCTTGTGTGTATGTGTCATGGTCTCCTGGTAGTTCCTGCTTGCCTGGAACTCTGTGTAGACCAGGCTGGCCTCGATCTTACAGAGATCCTCCTGCCTCTGCCTCCTGGGTGCTGGGATTAAAGGCATGTACCACCACCCCTGGCTTGTATAAACTCTTAAGACTGCAGATGAGTTAATTTGAATCTTGAGATCTCAAGATCAGAGAAACCAGCAAGCCATTTCCTTAACTCTGGATGGCAGTACAGTCCAACTCTCTCTCTCTCTCTCTCTCTCTCTCTCTCTCTCGCTCTCTCTCGCTCTCTCTCGCTCTCTCTCTCTCTCTCTCTCTCTTTCTCTCTCTCTCTCGCTCATCATTTTTCCGTCTTTTTGAATAGCCCTAGCTGGCCTGGAACTCACTGTGTAGACCAGGCTGGCCTTGAACTCACAGACGTCTGCCTGCCAAGTGCAGGAACTACAGGCATGTGCCACCGTGCCCTGCCCAACTCTTTTTTTTTTTTTTTGGTCTTTTTGAGACAGGGTCTCTTTGTAGCCCCAGCTATTCTGGAACTCACTATGTAGACCAGGCTGGCCTGGGACTCACAGAGCTCCACCTGCCTCTGCCTCCTGAGTGCTGGGATTAAAGGCATGTGTCACCATGCCCAACTCTTTTGTTGTTGGTTTTTTTGTTGTTCTTGGATTTTTTTTTTTTTTTTGGTCTTTTTGAGACAGGGTCTCCCTGTAGCCTCAGCTGGTCTGGATTCCCTATGGAGACCAGGCTGGCCTCGAACTCCCAGAGATTAATTTATGTTTCGTGTACGAGTGTTTTGCCTACATGCATGTAAGTGTACCCTATGGGTGAAATGCTTTCACAGGCCAGAAGAGAACATCAGATCCACTGGAACTGGAGTTGCAAGTGGTTGTTAGCTACCATGTGAGTGCTGGGAACCAAGAGCAGCAAGAGCAGCAAGTGCTCTTAACTACCAAGCCATCTCTCCAACCCCACAACCCAACTCTTGGGGTCCAGTGAGAGTTATTTTTTTAGCATCACCTGGAGTTTCTTCAAATGCTTTTTAAGATCATTTTGGAGGTAATAACTTAAAACAAGGACTTTTAAAACAAGGGAAGGGAATAAGACCCGGCAGATCAGAATAGTTTAGTTGCCATAAGAAATTCCTTGGGGGCTGGAGAGATGGCTTAGCAGTTAAGAACACTGGCTGTTCTTGCAGAAGACCCGGGTTCGAATCCCAACACCCCATGGCAGCTGACAACTGTCTGTAACTCCAATTCCAGGGGATCTGACAGCCTCTTCTGTCTTCCACAGGCATTGCATGACACCGGTGCACTTACATACAGGCAATACATACACATAAAAAATAAATATTTTTTTTTTTAAAAAGAAAGAAATTCCTTAAAGTTTCACCTTTGCAGAAGTAACCAGATTGGGAATACATTTTTCATTTTCTTTGTTTTTGAAACAGAGTCTCACTGTGTAGCCCAGGCTGGCCTAGAATTCACTATACAGTTGAGGCTGTCCTTGAATATTCCTGCCTCCACCTCCAAAGGGCCACCATATTCCAACTTGTTTCTTTTTTTTTCTAATTTTCTTTTTCTTTTTTTTTTTTATGTATGAGTGTATTCCCTGCATATGTGTAAGTGCACCTGTATTGTGCAATACCTGTAGAGGTCAAAAGAGGGCGATGGAGCCCCTGAAACTAGAGTTACAAGATGGTTGTTAGTGATGTGGATGCTGGGACTCAAACCTCTGTCTTCTGCAAGAGCAGCCAGTGCTCTTAACTGCTGAGCTATCTCTCCAGCCCCCAACTTGTTTCTTTTTTGAGACAGGGTCTCCCTGTAGCCCCAGCTGGCCTGGAATTCACTATGTAGACCAGGCTGGCCTTGAAATCACAGAGATTGGCCTGCGTCCTGAGTGCTGGGATCAAAGATGTGTGCCATCACTCCTGGCTGAACTTCTGTTTCTTTGAGACAGATCTTGTCGTGTAGCCCAAACTTCTCCTTGAACTCACTATGTAGCCCAGGCTGGCCTTGAATTTGTGATATTCCTGCCTTAGCCTCCTGAGTGCTGGGATTACAGGTGTGTGCCACCCTTCCTGGCTGTTATTTAACAGTGTGTTCATGTCTGCCAGAATATATTTGAATGTTGCTGAGAAGAACAAAACAAAAGCAACAACAGAATCCTCAGTGTCTCTCATAAAGGCTTTCCTAATCTATACCTCCACCAAAACCCATTCTTTATTCTTCTGTGTAAGAGCTGAGGACTGTGAGCCTGAAGCAGGCCCTAGGTTTATAGGTCGGGCCACAGGCCTGATAAAAACCCAATAATAGGATAAATATCTTCCTTTTAATTCAGCATTCTTTGAAAAATGTAGGTGGGGCTATGCATAGTGGCACGTGCCTGTTGTGAGCTCAGGAGTTTGGCACCAGCCCAGGTAACACAGCATATGTATGTATGTTTTGTTTAACCTTTTTCCCATTTATTGTTTGTGTAAGTTTTGTTTGATTGCAGTTGGGCACATTCTGTATGAAGTCTGGTCTTGCTTTACTTTCACTGAGAAAGTGGTGGTACTTCCTTTTTGCACTAAATCTGAGCTACTGAGGTGAAAACTGAGCGTGACCAGAAAATGTTGGCTCTGAGAACCCTTGGCTCCCCAGTGTTTCTAGATCCTTCTCTCTTAACTATACTCAGGCCCTGTTGATTATTGCTGAAGTGTATAGACCTGTCAGTCGCTTTTAGTGATTTGTTTTTTCTAAGTCTATAGGAAATAGGAAGATACTAATATCTGTGCTAATTAAGCTACAATCTTGCTTTGGGAGCTCTTCCTATATTATGAATGAGTATTCTTTTTTAATTTTTATTTGTTTTTAAATGTTTTATTTATTATTTTTATGTGTATGCGTGTATTACCTCTGTGTGTAGGTAAGTGCACCCGTGTCTCCAGTGCCCTCAGAGAGCAGAAAAGGCTGTTGGATTCCCTGGAACTGGAGTTTCAGACAGTTGTTAGCTGCCATGTGGGTGCTGGGATTTGAATCGAACCTGGGTGGTCTTAACCACTGAGCCGTCTCTCCAGCCCCTTTATTTTTTTTTAATTTTTTGGTCTTTTTGAAAGACCAAAAATTTTATTTTATATTTTGGTCTCTTTGGGTCTCTCGAAAGCCCCAGCTGTCCTGGAACTTACTATTGTAGACCAGGCTGGCCTTGAACTCACAGAGATCGTCTTCCTCCCAAGTGCTGGGACTATAGGTGTGCACCACCATGCCCAGCTCTGAATGTGTACTCTTAAAAAAATTACTTGTAAAATGGATTTGTACTTGATTATATCATGAAATAGTGTGTCCTCTTTTTATAAGTTGAAACATGGGGGCTGGAGAGATGGCTCAGCGGTTAAGAACACTGGTTGTTCTTGCAGAAGACCCAGATTGGAATCCCAGCACCCACATGGCAGCTAACAAGTGTCCATAACTCCAGTCCCAAAGGATCCAACAGCCTCTTCTGACCTCCACGGGCATTGCACAACATGGATGCACTTACCTACAAGCAAGCAATACATGCATACACATAAAATAAAAATAATAAATAAAATTTTTTTTAAAGCAAAGGGGTTGCTTAAGAGGCGATACCATTGGTAAATAGAGCAAGGTAAATTGGGTCAGTTGATCAGATTTGGGGTGACTGTTTCTTAGAGCTGTGTTTAAGAATGTGCCAATAGACTTTTCATTCGAGTTAATTTGTATTTTTAGTTTTTTAGGATTTTTGGTGTTTTTTTTTCTGTTTTTTGTTTTTGAGACACAGTCTTGCTGTATAGCCCTGGCTAGCCTGTAACTGACTGTGTAGACAAGGCTGGCCAGTGAGTCTCCTGCCTCTGTGCCTCTCAAGTGCATGGGTCACTTCACCCAGCTGTCATTCATGTTTTTTACCTAGTGCTCCTGTTTGGCCTTTTGATGACACTGATTCCCTAGAGGTGTTGCTAACTGGTAGGCAGCAGTGGCTAGTGGGGGTGTGAATGAGCAGCTGCCTAGAGGAGTAAGTCTCCTGTAACTCTGGGTATCTGAATTTGTGCATATCTGAGAACTCTAGAGGCTTCCCTCCCAAGCACAAATTCCTGGGGAGAGGGGAGAATTTTGTGGTTAGTTGGTCTTTGCTTTCTTAGCCTAGACAACTTGGGTCTGTAAACATGTATCAGGGCCAGAGAATAAGGCATGCAGAAAGCTAATGTTTCCTATGTTCATGTTTTTCCCAGGTAGTAAGCATTAATAATGTCGTTCATCTTCGAGTGGATCTACAATGGCTTCAGCAGTGTGCTTCAGTTCCTAGGTAAATCCATTTCCTTGAAATACACTACAGGTTTCAAACTGCACTTCCTCCAACAGTGTACATAAAAGCAGCCTTTGGTGTAAGAGATACAATTTACATAATAATTTTCTTTTCTCTTTTAGGACTCTATAAGAAATCTGGAAAGCTTGTATTCTTGGGTTTGGACAATGCAGGCAAAACCACTCTTCTTCACATGCTCAAAGATGACAGATTGGGCCAACATGTTCCAACACTACATCCCAGTAGGTTTGAAAATACGAGGCCTGGAAGATGAATCCCCAGTTAACAGTTCTTTTACTGAGGTCCCAGACATTAGCTCACTTTGAAGTGATCTATGTTACACACTCAGGTCACACTCTAAACCTCTGGAACTCTGTTACCATCTTTTCTGGTTGGTTCTGTAATGAGACACATGCCCTGTATCTGATTCTAAGTAGAAAATTTAGAGAAAAGGAAAATTGAGGCTTTTAAAAGAATGTTTAAATTCCTCTATCTTTTTTTAACAAGGTGGAAACTTCATTAAGATTTGTATTAATATTGGGTTACAGTACTAGTAATGGGAAGTTTTATTTCTTCCCCTCTTTTTGACACTTTCAGCCTCAGAAGAGCTGACGATTGCTGGAATGACTTTTACCACTTTTGATCTTGGTGGACATGAGCAAGGTAAGAGACTCAAGGGTGTGATACTGACTTCGTCCTGTGAGCCACCCCCAGCAGAGCAGTCACTTTACTTGGAAACGAAATTGTGTGTATTCTCCAGTGTATGCACATGCATGGTGTGTGTGTGTCTGTGTGTGTGTGTGTGTGTGTGTGTGTGTGTGTGTGTACACGTGTCAGGGTCCTCATGCAGAGGTCAAAGGACAACTTTGTGGAATACAATTAATTGCATTAGCATATGATTTTTTTTCATTCAAAATTTATATCCTAAAAAGTCATATTTAATATTATTAGAATAATTGAAAATGCCTGTTCAGAAAAAAAAAGTAGAGGAAAATATACCAGAAGTTAGTAGGTGTGGGGTCTCTCCCTCCCCTCCTGGGTCGTTGGCCACCAGCCCCACGAGGACCAAGGGAGCAGAAGCCTCAACGAACGGGGTCAGGATGGCCAGTGAGCACTGACAGAAGAAAGCCCTTCTGGGTAGGCAGGTTCAGTGATACAAACAGCTCCAGACTCAGTGAAACAGCTCTAGTTTCAGTGAAACAGCTCCGTTTATTCAGTGGGGGTTAGGGAAAATATAGTGTGGAGGCAGTAGCCAATGCCTCAGCTGATAGGTGCTCATAGTATGCTTTATTTACATGTGGCAGTGGGCTCCTATCATCTGACTACCGGGCAATGCCTAATTATCATATAGAAAAAACCTGGGGGTAGTTTTTACTCCAGGTAACTATTCCTAGGGTCATGTTAAACGAGGCCAAGCATCTGTGCTTGGCGGCACTTTCCTGGTAAGTCAGGCAGGAAGTTCCTGCTGAGAAAGGAGCCAACCTTAACAGCAGGGTTCCCCAACAACTAGGGAATGTCTATTTTCTTTTGTCTGTAATGAGCTCTTTATTCTTCCTTTGTAGTTAGGGATGGGTGGGTATTTGGTGTCTTTCTGCTTCTCTTACAAATCTAAATTCAGAGCAAGAGAAATCTGAGCCATCTGGAGAATTCCGAACCAATTGATAACAGATGTCTTTAGATACCTGAACTTGGAATTGGAGATTTAATGTGATAAATTTAGCTTGCAGGCTTCCTTAAGTAAAGGGACGGGGAATGTGTTGATGTATAGAGATTTATTTTGTTATCTGAGGCAAATTTACTTAACAAGAACACTTATCTAATTATTTTTATTTTGAGACAGGATCTTGATATGAAGCCCAGCTATTTGGGTGTTTTTTGTTTGTTTTGGTTTGGTTTTTTGGGACAGCATCTTACTATGTAGCCCTGTCTGGCCTGGCAGACCTAGCTGTCCTTAGTTTCACAGACATCCATCTGCCTCTGCTGGGATTAAAGGCTTGCACCACCACTCTGTGTTCAGTTTTGAACTCCCAGCATTTTTTTCTTATTATTTAAATATTATCATTTTTTGTCTGCATGTAGGTAGGTGCACCCATGCTGTACAGTGCCCTCAAAGGTCAGGAGAGGGTGGCAGATTCCCCTGGAACTGGAGTTAAGATGGTTGTTAGCTGCCATGTGGGTGCTGGGAATGGAACCCAAGTCCTCTGCAAGAGCAGCTAGTTCTCTTTAACTGCTGAGCCAACTCTCCAGCGCCTTTTCTTTTTTTCAAAAAAGCGTGGGGTATCTGTGCATGCACTTGCACACCATGGCACACCTGTATAGCTCAGAGGACAACTTGTAGGGGTTGGTTCTATTCCATCTTGTGGGTTCTGAGGATTGAACTGAGGCTGGCTCTCTTATTTGGCTCCATTATGTGCTGTGCAATCTCTCTCTAGCTTCTGCCCTTGTACAGGCCACTGAGCTGAAAAAAACAACCATTTTATAGAAGCATCTACAATATTGTACATCTTTAAAGTGCCCCCCCCCTTTTTTTTTTGGTCTTTTGGATCTCACAGAGATCTGCCTGTCTCTGCCTCCTGAGTGCTGGAACTAAATGTGTGTGCCACCATGCCTGACTTAAAAGTGTCCCTTTTAAAAAAAAAAAATTTATAAAAGCACAGGCTTAGTGTAATAAACTATGTCAATGTGGAAGTAAAAGTGAAAGCTCCAGCCTCTCCCTCTGCTTGGCGGCTGTTAACTAGCACTTTGATGTAGACTTGCTCCCTCATATCCCATGTGAGCACTAGAAATGAATGCTGTAGGGATTATAGTGCAGTACGGTGTGGTGGCACATGCTTGCAATCCCAGCACTTTGTGGGGAGAGTGTCACCCTGGGCTATATGGGGAGAATCCTGTCTCAAACCCTGAAGTGTTCAATCCCCAACTGCCTCCCCTTACAGTACAATAATATATAGCACAGTTAAAGCACCACTTTGAGACATTCATGCTTATCACTAAACAAAGACAAGTAATATATAGCTCGTTGTGGAGGCATACATCTGTAATTCCAGCTACTGGGAGGCCAAGGTAGGAAGATGTAGAGTTCAAGGGCAGCCTAGGCTATATGACACAGTGGGACCCTGTCTGAACACAACAAAACACCTTGAAGGAAATAGGGCAGGCTGAGTAACTGGCCTGGGAGTTTCAACCACCTCTCAGGCCCAGTCCTGAGGGCTGAGCAGTCAAGTTTGTCACCATGTCTCCTCACTAGCTTATTAGGAAGTATTTTGGGACTAAAGTTATATGAACAGCTAATTATTATGTTTTAAGTTGGAGGGTGCAAACAAAATTGGCTCAAAGTCACTTGAGTCAAATTTACTGCATTTAAGGACACTAGGGAGTGGTGGAAATTTTGACAATCTGAAGACTCAGACTTCATGTAAAGGGGCAGCTGAAGGCAAGTATGGGATTGTAGGTGCTGGAGTTATCCAGGAAGACAAAGCCCTTCATTTTCAACTTCTCAAGACTCAAGTTTACATCGTGGACCATACTTTGCAGCCTCTGTTCTGCTGGTACTGGTCAGTACTTGAGAATGTAGTCTAATTTTGTAGGCCAGTAGATTATTCATTTGTCAGTTGCATTTTTTGTTGATGGCATCTATACATTTCTGTCTTTCAGCACGTCGGGTTTGGAAAAATTATCTCCCAGCGATTAATGGGATTGTCTTTCTGGTGGACTGTGCAGATCACTCTCGCCTCATGGAATCCAAAGTTGAGCTTAATGTAGGTTTATATTTATAATTTTTTTCACTGTCTTGGCCTCTGTTTGTTTTAAGAAGTGCAGCTTAATAGTGCCAGTATGCAATTATCCCAGTTAATGTGTGGTCAGAGTCCTGGAAGAAAATATTTAGAATCGGAGATAAGAGTTTTTCAGTGTACTGAGAAACCTCAGCTTGAATTTGAATGAATTAACTTTGCCATCCTTATAGAGTAACTGTGGCCCAGATTGCTCAGAACACTCCCCAGTACATCTGTTGTCCCAGCCTACTTAGTAGCCATCCTTCTTATATCTCATGTTTGGTCACTCTGTAGTATTGGTGTAGTGGAACCCTGAAAGAGATGAGATTTCTTAACACTTTTTAATCTGCCTTTTCCCACTGAGTCAAGTACTAGACTTTGAAAGTCTGTAGCTCTTCAGTGTTTTGGGTTCCTTGTATCCCTTAATACCACTAGGGACTCACTTGGGTTTTCTCCTTTGTCAGCCTTGCAGTGATGTTCCCTTGTTATCTCCACCCCTTCTCCCTGTATCTCTTTCTCTTTCTCTTTGTGATTTGCAGTTGTTAACCACCCCACCCCCCCTGCACTCTTGTTCTTGACAGTTTGAACCTGTCTCAGGTTTATTTCTTAGTATGTTTCTAATGTCTGTCCTTTGGTGTGGAATTGCTTGGGGGCAGTCCTTACCTTACTTGACCTCATGATTTTGTTCTTCCTTTAAGCTCCACTTTATACTCCTGACTTTATATTTAATTAATTTGTTTGTTTTTAGAGACAGGGTCTTGCTATGGACAGCCCAGGCTGGCCTCTACAGCCTGGCAAGTACTGGGACTACGCTAGTGTATACCACGTCCAATCATTTACTGTTGATTTTTAGTGTTGTCTGGTTTACTTTTCATTCTTCTTCACAAGCACTTCTTCTTCTGCCTAACCCTTAAGTGGACTTCTTCCTGAGTCTCTGTGCTCTTTCCCAGACTGGTGTCATCGCCCATTCTTTCATCTGCCACCCACGTGGTAATGATTCCGAAGGGAATAGCTCTCATCCACACCTGCTAAACTCCAGCCTCACACATACTGCTGTGGCCCAGAAAGTACTCCCTCCTTACTCTCTTCCCAAGTGGAACTTCATTATCCCCTGACTGCTGCCATGCTGTGGCTACAGGAACTTTCTCATACTTGACACTACCCTACCTAATTTCCTTTAATAGTTCTGTTACTTTTAGAGTAAACATTTTTACATAATGTGGTCTTTTCATCACAAGTTTTTCATTGATTTGATAATTTCATGCAATTATGTTTTTGATCAGCTCCCCTCCGCCCCTCTCCACTCCTACTTTTAAAAATATGTTTTTAAAAAACATTATTTTTTATTTTTATTTTATGTGTATGCATGTATTGCCTGCATGTAAGTAAGTGCACCCGTGTTGTGCAATGCCCAAGGAGGGCAGAAGAGGCCGTCAGATCCCTTGGAACTGAAGTTTCCGACAGTTGTTAGCTGCCATGTGGGTGATGGGATTCAAACCTGGATCTTCTGCAAGAACAGCCAGTGTTCTTAACTGCTGAGCCCCAATATTTTTATGTGTGTGTGCCTGTATGAATCTATACTACATATATGCAGGTACCTACAGAGATCAGAAGAGAGCATTAGATCCCCTAGAACTGGAATTACAGGCAGTTGTGAGCTGCCGACATGAGTGCTAAGAACTAACCCTGGGTCCTCTGTAAGAACAAGTACTCCTAAGTGCTGAGCCATCTCTCTACTCCCCCCCCCCCCCCTTTTTTTTTTTTTTTTTTTTGAGAATCCTCATTTTGTGGCCCAGACTGGCTTGGAACTGGAAATCCTTCTGCTTCAGCTTCCTGGTGCTGGGTTTACAGGTGGGTGATACTACATCCTGCTCATGCTCAGCATCCTTCTTTCTATTGCTTAACCTTTTTCTTTTATTGTATGTGAGCTGTTCCTCAGATACAAAGATGACCATGTGATGCCTTAGGAAACTGTAGGAACTGGTTTTCATTATGTGGTGAACTTTCCTAGGTTCCTCACTTGAGTCTTTTTAAATCCTCTCTGTAGGCTTTAATGACTGATGAAACAATATCCAATGTGCCAATCCTTATCTTGGGAAACAAAATTGACAGGACAGATGCAATCGGTGAAGAAAAACTCCGTGAGATATTTGGGCTTTATGGACAGACCACAGGCAAGGTAAGAGAAAAGTCTTTAGGAGGTGTGGAGAAGACGCAGTGCTCCAGCATGGGTGCTTTTTTTGTTTATCTTTTGTGACAGGATCTCATGTTAAGCATGGTTTTATATGCTCACTGATAAGCAGCAGAACTTTTAGCTATTATTTCCCTCCTTCCTCTTTTCTCTCCTTCTCTTCTCCCCTCCTTCCTAGAGATACAAAAATAGCCTTGAACCTAGGGCCTTTGTACATGCTCAGTAAATGCTGTACACTGAGCCATACTCCCAACCCTCTTTTTTTTTTTAATTAAAATTTTTATTTTACGTGTTTGAGTGCTTGCATGTATGTAAGTCCACCGATGTCTGACCCTCAGAGGTTAGAAAAGGGTGTTGGATCCCCTGGAACACAAATGGTTGTTAACCACCATCTGTGTGCTGGGACTTGAACCCGGGTCCTCTTCTGGAGAGCAGACGGTGGTCTTAACTGCTGAGCCATCTTTCCAGCACCCCCCCCCCAACATTTTCTAAGACCTAATAATTGAAGAAATGGTAGAAAAGGCAATGTTACTTCTTAAGAATTTTCTGGGGCTGGAGAGATGACTCAGCAGTTAAGAGCATGTACTACTCTTGCAGAGAACCTGAGTTCAGGTCTCTGTCAGCTGCCTGTAATTCCAGGTCCCGGGGATTCAGCACCCTCTTTTGACCTTTGTGGGTACCTGTAGTCATCTGTATACCCCCTCCATACATATAATTTAAAAAATAATAAAAAAAAAAAAAGAAATTTTCTCATCTTTCAAATCTGATTCTCAGAAGACACTTGGAAGAGCTCTTAGCTTAAAATTCTTACTTTTTTTTTTTACTGTAAATTTCAGGTTTGACAAAGAGCGATCATGTATATACTTTCCAAGTATTAAAATCAAAGCACTTGATTATCCTCAGTGCTCCATGCTCAGAGAAGTGAGACTGTGACCCCATTTTGCAAATGAGGAAACAAAGTAATGTGTTCAGGTGTGCATAGCAAGTGAATAACAGAATAATAAAGCAGAAATAGAGCTAGAATACCTAACATCAGTGTACTGTGGTGTCGATAATTGGAAGGATGCTGTTGTGGAAATACAGGCTGATGAGATGGAAAATACAAGCCAGGTGTAATTATGCAGGAATCCTTCTGATCTTTTTATTTGTGTGTGTGTTTATGTGTGTGTGTGGGGGGGGTGTTTTGCAACTATTTATTTATAAGAGTGCGCGTGTGCGCTCACATGTGTGCGTGTGCCCTTGTGTGTGTGTGTGTGTGTGTGTGTGTGTGTGTGTGTGCGTGCATGCATGTTAGAGACTTGGGGTGATGTTTGGTTTTTCCTCTAAAAGAACCTGGAGTTCCATCTATTGGAGTAGGCAGGCTACCTGTCTCTGTACCCCACACCTGGGGTTACAGATGTGCTCGATCATGTCCAAGTTTTTATGTGGGGGATTGCTTATGTACCAGGCACTTTGTCCACTGAGCTATTGCCCCAGCCCCCTTATCTTGAGCTTTTAAAGTTTAAAAGACTTTTTTTTTTTTTTCCTGTGAACTCTGAAAACTTCCTTATTCACATAGTTCCTTAGTCTTAATGCATTGTTTGTTAAAAGAATGCTTCCAAGCCAGATGTGGAGGTGCATGTCTATAATCCTATTGAGGCCAGCCTGGTATACAAATAAAGAGCCTGCCTTTATTGCTTTTATTTATGTGTGTGTGTTTGTGCATGTATGCCATGTATATGTATGAAGGCCAGAGGATAACCTATGGGAATTGGTTCTGTCCTTACACCATGGGGGTCTCGGGTTGAACTGAGGTTATCAGGTGTGGGCAACATTACTTGCTGAATTATCTTGCCAGCCTGAGATTCTATCTTTAAAATAATAGTGTACATGGGGTGTGTGTGTGTGTGTGTGTGTGTAAACAGTTCTTCTTTCGACTCATTTAATTGTCCCACTATGAGTGTTACATACACATGAATTTCTTTTCGATTATTTAGTGTGTGTGTGTGTTTCTTGTATGTATGTATGTGTACCTACTCATGCAGTGCCTGAAGTGGCCAGAAGAGGGTGTCAGATCTCCTAGAACTGGAATTACAGGCAATTGTGAGCTGCCATGTGGATGCTAAGAACCAAACCTGGGTCCTCTGCATGTGCTGTTAATCACTGAGTCACCTCTGTAGCCCCTTCACTGAATTTGTTCAAGCCTCAGTGTTTCTGAAGGCTTATGTTAATGAATGCATCTCAACAGTCCTGGGCTTCTGTTGTTCATCAAAGAACATGCTGGTTCCATGGGTCCCTGCAGCTTTCTCCATAGTTTCTTGTCATAACTGGACATTCAGAGCAAATGCTCTTCAGAGGTACAGGGTGAGGCTATGCATAGAACCATGCTGTTTATTTTTACCCTGAAGCAGAATGCCCTGCAGAAACCATCTGCCTGGCCAAACACATTTCTGTAATTAGTACCTCCTTGCATTTGTGGTGGAGAACAAAGAAACTGGTGTCAGCCACCACGCTTTCAAGCTTTCCATGTGGAGATGCTAACAGGCCTTTCTGGCGTTTGTCTCCCCCTTAGGGAACTGTGACTCTGAAGGAACTGAACGCCCGCCCCATGGAAGTGTTCATGTGCAGTGTGCTCAAGAGGCAAGGCTATGGCGAGGGTTTCCGCTGGCTCTCCCAATATATTGACTGATGTTTGGACAGTGAAAATAAAAGAGTTTTACTTCTCTGGACTGATCCTATTCACAGCTTCCTCATGAACTTTTCTAATAGAACAAGGAAAGCTCTCCAACCATGTCTGGTGTTGAGAAGCCAAGCGTCTGTCAACGCTCATCACCCAGTGGTGACATGTGCTCTTCTCCACACTGTTGGGAGGTAGTGCTGCCCATGTGCTGGTGCAGGTCAGTATCCAGGGACTTGGAGGCTGGCAGGATTTGCTAGGTAAAGCTGTTTGTGCCATCATGGGACCCCTGAAAAGAAAAACACGTCTCACCACTGTGGTTGATTTCAAAAGAAAGTGATTCTATTTTTTAAAGAAAGTGTTGTTAATGTAATTGGTAACTCTCCTCTAACTTTTTGAGTTGAATATTTACTTGGTCCAGAGTTTTCTATTCTTTTTTTTGTTTTTAACTAGTAAATGGAATTTAGATATTTCATAAAATTATGAACAGATAACACATTGGAGGCCAGCGCTCCCTTGTATGTGTAACTGCTTTGTTGGAGGTGGTGTCTGTGTGCACCGAGAACTAGGAAAGGACAGAGCCCTGGCCAGGCAGTTGTGGCAGGTTTCCACTGTGGTAGGGGGCACTGCTCGTCTTGCAGTGGGCAGCAGATTGTTCACTGTGGAAGGATGGGCTCTAAAGTGAGTTATTGTTACTGTATTATTTTTATTTACAGTTACCAGTTTCAGCACTCTGCTCTTCTGCTCTGGTGTCATTTCTTTCTGCAGCTCCTTCCTTTTTCATTGTCAGTTACAAAAGCAATGTTTGCCTCAAAGAGTTGAGAACATGTCTCCTATAGTCTTGTGCTTAGAGTCAGATACTTTTGTACAAATTCTAAGGGGAAAGTGTTCTGAATAGGAGGGCACAGGGCAAGGTCAACAGCTGAAGAGCTCTTCATTCTGTGAGTCAAGGGCTTGGCCATCTGCGGTGGTAGTAGTACCAAGTGAACCTAGGACCGACTTTTGTCAGTGGACTCTTAAATTTTCCACTTGCAGAATTTGGTTTCTTGGGCTGTTCATGAGCTCTTTTTTTTTCCTCCTGGTTATTTGTTTTGTTACTGTTTAAAGGTTAACACCTGAAGCTTTTCCAAGTTTGGGCAGGGTGTGGTATGAAGTTGCTTTTCTCCATTTCAGACATAAGCAGAGAAAACACTGAGTGTAGGACTTCCTGTCTGACCCTAAGGCAGCAAAGCCAGTGTGGAAGCAGCAGCTGCCTGTGAGAATGTCAGTGGATTTTTATAGTATTTCGTTTTCTTGGTGCCACATGTGAAATTGGGTTTTCATGATGTTAACCTATACTCCTGTAATAGAGATAAAAGGATAAGATATGGTTTAAAGATGGGAGGGTGTCTATTACTTCATTTAATGAAAGGTGCGAGGTAGTTTCCTCAAGTGAAAATTATGATGATGATGCTTCTTTTCGGAGAACCTATGTCCAGTGAGAGCGTGGGGATTGTGGGTAACATACTCCTGGGGAGTGAGTTCTCATTGTTAATCTGAGCATGGTCCTAGTGGGGCAGTGTTCTGTTGCACTGCTGGGTCTAAATGCATAGGCTTGGTGAGGAGCTGTCTGGCAAGTGCATGCATTGCATTTATCCAAGCATAGCTGGAGTGAGACAGAACGGTTCATGTGGAAAGGGTCATTAAAGCCTCAGGTAAATGATCTAGGTGGGTAACTGGCTAAAGGCTGACTATGCTTCTTTGTCCAGGAAAATGACAGGTATGATTGCCTCAGTGTTCGTTTCCTATTTGTGTTTTCCCTGTTTGCCCCTAATCTCTCTGTAGCAATCTAGAAAACTATGGGCTTTACTCAGGGCAGCTCTTTGTGAAAGTGGTTTATTCTGGCCATTGGAGAAAGAGGTGCCTGCAGAGTGGCACCAGTCTGTTTCCTGCCCCACAGAACGCCATTCCTAAAATAAGGAAGCTGAAAAGGCTGCTGCAAGGAGCACGGCTCCCCCAGAGGGCCTGGGCCTTGTGCAAAATGCCATGAATTGAGACTCTTCATTCTGTCTAACAGAGTGCACATATGTCCTACTCCAGCAAAAGTAAACCTGTCATTACAAAAGGTCAGTCTGTATCCTAAGCATTTTAATAAAAAGCTAAAACAAACTTGCCTCTTTTTTCTTTTTTTGCATTGATTTGTTCTGTATTTGAGCATACAAGGTTACCTGTATTGGGAGGAAACACCAATCCTATGTATAGGAAGAAACATTTAAGGTGAATTGAGGCTTGATTGCTTCTAGGAAAAAAATACAAAGGCTGGGCTGCTCTAGTAGCAAATTCAGTACTGCTTGAGCACCTCAGATCATGCTGTGCTCATGGTGGTTGGTCATTTCCACAAGAGAATAGTGGTGGCAGGTGCTTGAGCAAAATCAGACATGCAGCTAGCAAGGACAGCATCATCCTACACAGCATTGAAGAATCATTTCAGTGACAAAACAGAGGACTCCGCATTTATGGTTGCTTAGAATAAATCCCAAAGGAGATCCCAAAACCAAAGTACTAGGACAAATAGAGTGGGAGACAAAATGTAACAGGTTCTTGATGACAAGGATTGTGTTGGATGTGTCATGGTCACCTAAGGAAGCTGTGGGTTCCAAGGGTAAATGAGTGTGTTTGCTGGAGGCACAGTGGAACGTAATGGTGAGTCCGCTGAGTGCTCAAAAGGGTCTCCACAGTGGCTCCTGCTGGCTCTCTGGTCTGCCCTCCACACAGAAAATCTTGAAGAGGAACAGTGGGTGCTGGAGGCCTGAGTGTCATTAAGGGAGAATCACTGGACTCTCAAGAGAAAATGAGTCTTAATTGCCAGGAAGTTGGGGAAGGCAGGAGGTTTTGTGTCAGAACAAAAACAGCCTGGGAAGGCTGCTTCCTTTCACTCCTGCCTCATCCACTGTTTCCCTTTTTCAAATAGGTTTGCCACCAGGAGCATTGGAATCAGCTGTGCTGTCCAGGGAACCAGCACAGTGATACAGATTCTGTTTATAGCTGGGCGTGGTGGGGTATGCCTTTAATCCTAGCACTGGGGAGGCGGAGGCAGGCGGATCTCTGTGAGTTAGGGCCAGCTGTGACTATAGGGAGACCCTGTCTCAAAAAGACCCCCCCCCCAAAAAAAATTCATGCACAAATTTTAAAAACTATTGATTTTTATTTTGGATGAATGTTTTACTTGCATGTATGTAAGTTCACCACATGTGTACAATGCCTGAGGAGGCCAGAAGAAAGTGTCCAGTCACCACCATGTGGGTGCTGGAAACTGAACCCTAATCCTCTGTAAGAACAGCCAGTGCTCTTAACTGCTGAGCCATCTCTCCAGCCCCTTCATGCAGTAATTTGAGCAGCAAGTGGGTAGTTTTCACTAACACTGACAGGTATACTAGTAAACAATGGGTATTTTAGTAATTAAAGCAGACTTTTATAATGTGTCTAGCTGTGGACACGGCTTTGGGGAAGTTCATGAAGACCCTCTAGATACCTATTTCTGCTCATCTGTGCCCAGAAATAATAATTTGGAAGGAAAGATTTTTTTTTATCTGAGCCAGCATCAGTTTGTGGGATAGATCAGTCCTGCAACGTGTATGGTCTGTGAGTCAAGAAAGGTTTTGGCACTTTTTTTCTTTTTTGGTCTTTTTTGAGACCTAGTCTTCCTGTAGCCCCAGTTGTCCTGGAACTCACTATGTAGACCAGGCTGGCGTTGAACTTACAGAGATCCGCCTGCCTCTGCCTCCCAAGTGCTGGGATTAAAGGCGTGCACCACCACGCCCAGCTGCTTTTTGCACTTTAAAAAGATGATATGTGTATGTGTGTTTGCCTAAGTGAGTTTATGTGCACCATGGGAGTGCAAGTGAAGGCCAGAAGAGGGCAAAGGGTGTCAGATACCCTGGAACTAGACTTTTGGACTTTTGTGAGCTGCCGTGTTGGTGCTGGGAACTGAACCCAGGTCCTCGAAAGAGCAGTGTGCTGGATAGCTTTGGTTGTCAACTTGACACACCTGGGTAGAGGGAATCTCATTTGGGGAATTGCCTCCACTGAACTGACTTATGGCCATGTTTGTGGGGCATTTTCTTGCTTATTGAGGATGTGTGAGGGCCCCGCCCACTGTGGGCGGTGCCACTCTGGGCAGGTGGTCCTGTGTTGTATAAGAAAGCAGGTTGATGGGCTAAGGGAGCAAGCCAGTAAACCGCGTTCCTCCATGGCCTATGCTTCAGCTCCTGCCTCCAAGTTCCTGCCCTGAGTTCCTACCTTAAGCTCCCTGATGAACTGTAACCTGGGAGATGTAAGCCAAATAAACCCTTTCCTCCCCAAGTTGGTATTGGTCAGAGTGTTTTGTCACAGCTATTGAAGGCAAACTAGAACAAGCAGTAAGCACTCAACCACTGAGCCATCTCTCCGGTCTCGGTTTTTACATTAAAACTTTTTATTTTTATTGTATGAGTGTATTTTCTGCATGTATGTGAGTCCACCCGTGTCATACAATGCCGCGGAGGTCAGAAGAGGGCTTCGGATTCCTCTGGGACTGACTGGACTTAAGGACGGTTCATAACTGCCATGTGGGTGCTGGGAATCGAACCCGGGTCCTCTGTAAGAGCAGTCAGAGCTCTTAACCGCGGAGCCATCTCTCTTTAAATGATTAGGCAAAAAAAGGAGTGTGATTTTGTGATATGGGAATTACATGAAATTGGAATTTATGCAGTTTTATTTGGAACCCAGCCCCACAATTCCTTTGGGTTGTGTATTGAATATTTGCACATGAAGATTGTGTAGCCCACAAAACTTGAATTGTTTCCATTCTAACCTTTCAGAGATGAAGTATTTGAACCTTGATCCAGCATAAATCCTGACGGATGGCTATAAAAGGCATGTGAAATGGGCATACTGCAAAGTACAGGATTATATGATTTTTAAGAATTTAAGTTGTGGCTGAGTGAACGCCTTTAATCCCAGTAACTCTGGAGGCAGAGGCAGGTGGATCTCTGAGGAAGACCCTGTCTCAAGAAAACCGGAGAAACAAAAGCTTCCTGGCAGTGAACAACTGTTATTTTACCTAGCACTTTAGGAGCCTGTGGCAGAAGGATCTCCCTTGTTCGAATCCAATCTGGGCTAAAATAGTGGAACCCTGTCTCAACAAAACAAAAACCACCCAAAAGCTAGAATCCCGGTGCAACAATTTAGATAACGGTTCTAAGGAATAATTTTGTGAGTCGCTTGCCCCCTTAGGGGATTGTCGAAGGGTTTACTTTACAATATTCAAAGCATACATTGAATGAACCAAGGACTCCCTTGGTCCACATTATCCCTGGGGCCAGGGGCCGGAGGTTGCTTACCACTGTGCAAGGGCTGTGGGGTCCTGTTCATTCCTAGCCAAACGTTGTCATGTCAGCCAAACAAATAAGAGATTAGACTCGGAGGGACCCGCCCTCATCCCATAGAAGCGCATCTTCCACTGACGCTGCACGCCTGTCACTCCTGGATTTCCAGGAACCTTTCTGAAGAATTTACCGGTTGGATAGACCAAGGTGGGCGGGGAAAGGAGGGATCAGCAGCAGCCAATCGGGGCTCGGCCCAGCCAATAGGGTCGGGTCACTTGGGGTTCAGCCAATCGGGCTAGCCGAGGAAGCCCTGAGTCAGTGCTTGCGCCCGACGCGCCCAGCTGTGGCTGCCGTTGCGCGGCGTCGCGGTGCTGGCAGTCGGCCTAGCTCGCTGCTGCGTGCTCAGGGAAGCCCTGACAGTCCGGGTCCCCTGACCATGGGGCGGCAGTGGGGACCCTCCATGAGGTCAGCCGAGCAGGCAGGCTGCGTGGTGAGCGCCTCCCGGGCCGGGCAGCCTGACGTGGGCTCGTGGAGCTGCAGCGGGGTGATCCTGAGCCGCAACCCGGGCCTGGTGCTGTGTCACGGAGGCATCTTCACCCCTTTCCTGAGGGCGGGCAGCGGAGCCCTGACCGAGGCGTGCGTCGCCTTCCTGCCCGGCGACAGTTGCACCGACGACCTGCGCCTGCACGTGCAGTGGGGTCCCACGGCCGCGACTCCAGCAGGCCGCGCGGAGCAGGGCCGCCCTGGGCTGTGCACTCCGCAGTGCGCCGGCCTGGGCCTCGGCCTGCAGCCCCGCGGGCGTCCTCTGCAGCCTCCGCGGCCAGCGGAGCTGCTGCTGCTGCTCAGCTGCCCCGCCTTCCGCGCCCACTTCGCGCGGCTCTTCGGCGCCGAGGCGGCCGAGCAGTGGCACTTCGTCAGCGCGGCGCCAGACGACGAGGTATCGGAGGAGGAGGAGGAGGACCAGCTACGAGCTCTCGGCTGGTTCGCGCTACTGCGCGTGCGGCGGGGCGCGGACGCGGAGGGTGAGGAGCGCGGGCCGGCCCTGGCCGTGGCGCCTCTGGGGAGCGTGGCCAAAGGCGCACCGCTGCTGGCTTGCGGCTCCCCCTTCGGAGCCTTCTGCCCGGACATCTTCCTCAACACGCTGAGTCGCGGCGTGCTCAGCAACGCGGCCGGTCCGCTGCTGCTCACCGACGCGCGCTGCCTGCCCGGCACTGAGGGTGGCGGTGTGTTCGCAGCTCGGCCCGCCGGCGCGCTGGTGGCGCTGGTGGCCGCGCCGCTCTGCTGGAAAGCCCGCGAGTGGGTGGGCCTCACGCTGCTCTGCGCCGCCGCCCCCCTGCTGCAAGCCGCCCGCGCCGCACTCGTCCGCCTGCACCCCGACTCCGCTGCCCTGGCCGCCCTCCTGCCGCCCGAAGTGGGCACCCCACGGGGCCTGCCCCTGCGAGACCTCGCACCCCCGTGGGCATCGGCCGCCGTGTTGGTGGAGTGCGGCAGCGTGTGGGGCTCCGGAGTGGCCGTGGCGTCTCGCCTGGTGGTGACCTGCCGGCACGTGGCTCCTCGGGAATCGGCCAGGGTCCTGGTGCACTTAGCCACCCCCAAGTAAGGCCTGAGCGCTGCCAGCACTCACCAGGTCTCAGTGTGGATTCGGCTTTCCACTCTGTGGCACTCTGAGGCTTAGTGCCTGTAGTGTGCTTAGAGACTTAGAACCCTGCCCTCATCCTTGAGGCCCAGAATAGGGGTAAGGAGAGCTGGGCCTCCTGGTGCGGCCCAGTGGATCTTGGACAAGATGCCAGGCACAAGCGACTTAAGCATTGAGATCCCTCAGGCTCCCTGTAGGTAGGACTGGGTGTCTTTGAACTCTCCACACAGCTTGGTCCGTTGTGGACAGCTCAGTTTCCTAGCCCAGCTAAGACCAGAGATTGCCCACCCTGCCAACCTCAGTCCTGAAAGTGGTGGTGAAGGCCCTGAAATGATGTGATGGCCCTTTAATCCTACCTAGTTTAGAGTCACCCTGCTGTGTGAAGATGGCAGGTGCAAGGCTGGGGCCCAGGCAGAGGGATGTGCTCTGAACATCTGGGTGAGCTCAGAGTGCAGCTAAGCTGGGACTTTACACAGTTAACTCGTTCCCTCTGGGTGTAACACCTTTGCTCTCCTTTTCTTTCCCTTTGCTCTGGGCTGGGGACAGGGGCCTTGCCTTCCTGCCTTGGTTTTCTGTGGTTTCCTCTGGGGCCCCAGGTGCTTAACTTAGGGCAGAGCTGAGCAGTTTAGCACCTGGGTATAAATGCCTGGCTTTCACCTTACCTGGCTCAACCAGCTCCACAGTCCAGGCTCTTCTGAATCTTGGAGGTTAGTCCAGTGTGCTGATCCAGCCCAGCTTTGCCAGAGTCCCCACTGACAGCAGACAGAACAAGTGTGGTTTTATAGGGAAAATGAGGATTTCCCTGTGGTATGGTCCTCACCCTCCCCTGACTCTTGCTCCCAAGAAAACTTTCAGGTCTTCTGGAAGCTACTCTGCAGAGTACATGTAGGGTGGCAGATCACTTCATTTGGCTGAGCTATCTGCCCAGGAATTGACATGTAAAGTTTTGAACCAGAGCCTGGCTCACACAGTATGCTACAGAAGTGCCAGCACATAAGTATATAGCGACCATCAGTGAGCCAATGCCAAAAGGTTCTAGTACATTTGACTTGTGACCTTGGGAAGGTTGCTCAACTTTGTGAGCCTCAGCTGGACCATCTAAATGGGGTAATACCTGAGTTTGTAGACTTAAAAGATCTAAATGAAACAATTCCCACAAGCATCAAGGCCTGGCTTGTAGCCCTCCCTAGGAGTCACATGCACATTATGGCTAGGCACAAGCAGTTTTGGGTAGAAACAGTCTATAGTTTGTAAAGCACTTCTGGTTAAGTGGCATGCCCAGAGCTGCCTGCCTGATGGGTTTGATGGTTGACACGCAGATATTCTGACTCCACGTTCATGACTTGTCTTGTGTTCTTCCTAGTGTTAAAGTGTCAGGAGGCTAGCTTTTGTCATTTGTTTTCTGTGCCCCCAGGAGTGTGGCAATCTGGGGTCGTGTGACATTTGCCACCCAGGAGACCTCTCCATATGACATAGCAGTTGTGAGCCTTGAGGAGGACCTGGATGGTGTCCCCATGCCTGTGCCTGCTGAGCACTTCCATGAAGGTAAAGGACAAAGGGCATAGTGTGAAGGAGGGTCGGGCTGGGCTGGACCCCAGGACAGAGTTAGTATTGACACTCAAAGCACAAAGACCAGGTGACTGGCTCCCTTTCCCCACCCTGCTGAGTTGAGGTTATTGGTGGAATTCTTGGGTTTTTGTGGTAGATTTCCCTGTGTGTCAGGACACCCCAAGTGCTAGGCAGAGTGGTAGTCTGCTGAGGGCCTGCAGCAGTGTGATACTGGGGTGCTAGGCCTTGGGAACTCCTACTAACAAACACTTAAGGCTGGTCACAGGAGTGAACGGCACCCTTGAGGCTCCAGTGGCATGATTTGGATAAAAGTCATTAATCTTTTTTTCTTAGATAGGTTCTTGCTATATCGCCCCAGCTGACCTGGAATTTACTATGTAGACCAGGCTAGCCTTGAACTCATAGTCATCTACCTGCCTCTCTGTGTCCCAAGTGCTGGGATTAAAGGCATGTGCCACCATGCCGGGCAAAGATTTATTTTTATTCTCTATGTATGAATGTTTGTGTAAGTGTATGTATATGCACCACATGCATATATTCCTGGTGCCCACAGAAGCCAGAAGAAGGCATTGTATTCCCTGGAACTGGAGTTACAGGTGATTAGAGTCTTTGCTTTCATTTCTCTCTTTAATTTTTTTAAGAACTTTATTTTTATGTGTATAAGTGTTTCGCTTGCATAGTATGTGCACCTGTGCATATAGCACCCATAGACACCAGAAGAGGGCATCAGATCTCCCTGGAACTGAGTTACAGATGGTTGTTAACTGCCATGTGGGTGCTGGGAACTGAATCCAGATCCTCTGCAAGAGCAGTCAATGCTCTTAACCTCTGAGCCATCTCTCCTTCTCATCCTTTTTTTTTTTTTTTGAAAAACAGTTTCATGTAGCTGAGGCTGGCCTTAAACAGCCTATATAACCAAGGATGACCTTGAACTTCTGATCCTCCTGCCTCTTCTTCTTAAGTGCTGGGATTACAGGAGTGCACTACCATACCCGGTTTATGAGGTGCTGGGGATCAAACCCAAGGTTTTGTGCATGCTAGGCACTCTACCAATGCAGCAATAGTTCCAGCCCCAAATATTCCATTTCATATGGTGACAAAAAAAGAGAGAGGCCTCTGGATTAGCGTCTCTCCTCTGCTTCTAGTGTCCTTAGAATGCTTAACTCTTCCCTGCCTCTGTTTCTACATCTGTCAAATGGGGCTGCTGCAACTTGCTCTTGTTCTTTGCATGGTGAGAACTGAGTGAGATGTGCCTGTGATCCACTAACTTGTGCCCTGCCCCTTCACAGCACTTGAGGAAGGAAAGTAGGGCTGCCTCATGACCACCATTGCCATGTCTTTTCACAGAAACTTAACCCCAGAGGGAGATGAATATTAAATCCACAAATGTGAGCTAGGTGATAGAAATCTCCAAAGTGACTGCATAGTCTAGGAAGGGAATGAGGACTGGGGACCCGCCTGATGCTCTGGAACAGTGGTTGGATATGTAGAGCTGGTAACACAAGGAATTCCAGTGTCTTCCTGCAGAGAGGTTCCTGGGATAGGCCTCTTGGAAGGTGCGAGGGTCTACAATAGGAACTCATAGAATGCAGGTACTCAGCTTCTCTCCTTCCCTCCCTGGCAGGTGAGCCTGTCAGCGTGGTGGGCTTTGGTGTCTTCGGCCAGGCCTGTGGGCCCTTGGTGACCTCGGGCATCCTGTCGGCTGTGGTGCAGGTGGATGACGCCCCAGTGATGTTGCAGACCACGTGTGCTGTGCATGGTGGCTCCAGTGGGGGACCCCTCTTCTCTACCCACTCAGGGGACCTCTTGGGTAATTGGCTCCTTCTTCCCCTAACCTCCTCACTGCCAGAACCCTGATTGTGCCAGTGAATGCTTGGCATCCAGCCCTGGGAGGCCTGTCTGGGATGATGGTGGGCCTTATGCTCTAAGTTAGTTTTCAGGCCACTTTGCCTCTGAGGTGGACAGGTAGGGCTGCTGAGCCTGGGAGGGGAAAGAGCTGATCCCTGGGTCCTTCCCTGGCACTGACCCACTGTTGTGACCTTAGGTAGGCCACTCAATCTCATTAGTCTATAAAATTCAGGACTTGGGATGAGTCAGAGTGTCACAAACTCAAAAGTCTAAAAAGCTGAGCTTGTGAAGTAAAGAATGAAAGAATGAAGACAGTGTAGTAGAGGGGCAGGCAGGGGTCAGCAAGTGGACACGCTCAACTATAGCAGACTGGCAGTGAGGGCAAGTGGTCCGGAGTATCACAGAAAGGAAGGAACCGGCTGGGCATAGCAGCCCACGCCTTTAATCCCATCACCAGGAGGCAGAAAGAGATGGAGCTCTGTGAGATCTCTCTGGTCTATATAGATAGTTTCAGGCCAGCTGGGGCTACAGGGAGACGCTGTCTCAAAAAGAAAAGAAAAAAAAGGCAGGAAACCTTTTTATTGTGTATGTAGTTGTTCAGGCTTTGTTTTCATGTTGCTCAGGTGGGCCCCAAACCTACATAGCCAAGGATGACCCAATTCTCCTATCTCTGCCTCCCAAGTGCTGAGATTACAGGCATGCACCACCATGCCCAGCCAATATTTCAACTTTTAAATTTTAGTGATGAATTCAGATTTTTTAAATTTTCTTTTTTTAATGTGTCTGAATGTTTGTACTGGTGCCTTAAGAGACCATAAAAGGGTATCGATCCCCTGGAACTTAAGTTAAGGAAAGTTGTCCTTTATTATTTCTACTTTTCCTTATTTCTAACTTTTTTTCTCCTGTAGTGAGAAGCGTTACTCTTGGTAGTTTATGTTTATTTTCAGCTCTTGTGTACAGTTAAGTCAGCTTCAGAATTGTATACCTGCATCTATGTGAGCCACAACTCTAGAAAGTGTTTGAGCACCAGGGGGCAGGTATGTGTGTCAAGACTAGTCTCACTCATTAGCCCAGGCTGGCCTTAAACTCTCTGTGTAGACCAGGCTGGTCTTGAACTCAGCAATCCTCTTGCCACAGTTTCCTGAGTGCTGGGATTATAGGCATGAGCTACCACATTTGATTTCCAAGGTTCTTAGGGAGCTCTCCCTCTCCTGAAGTGGGGTTTTGCTGTTGATTTGTGGTTGTCACAGCGTCTCCCAGGCCATTTTCCCTCACAACTGTGTACGGAGGCAATGCGGGAAGATCACCACAAGTTCAAGGCTAGATAGGGCTACATAGTGAGACTGTTTTAAAAAGCAAAACTAAAAATCCACAACCCCTGGGGCTAGAGAGATGGTTTAGGGGTTAAGAGCACTTGCTGCTTTTTCAGAGGACTGGAGTTTGGTTCCCAGAACCCACACTGGGCATCTGACAACCACCTGTAATTCTAGCTCCAGGGCATCAGAATAGTGGCACCTGCAAACATATAATCACAGAAACATATACACATAAATAAGAATAAAATGAATCTTTTTAGTTTTTGGTCTTTTTGAGACAGGGTCTTCCTGTAGTTCCAGCTGGCCTGGAACTCACTATGTAGACCAGGCTGGCCTCGAACTTACAGAGATCTGCCTGCCTTTGCCTCTTTGAGTTCTGGAAAAGGCGTGTACTACCACGCCCGACTAAGAATAAAATAAATCTTAAAACTACACCCTTCCAAAAATACTGAGCATGGTGGTACATGCTTTGTTCCCAGCACAACCCCCCAAATCCATACATACAGATAAGTGGATACAGAAATAAATATAAATGTGTATACATAAATCACTATACAGACATATACCCTAGCCTCTCTTAGCTCTGCCCATCAAAAGGACTCAAAGCAGTGAAACCTGACTTCAGTGAGCATGTCTAGGGCCCAGACTATGGCCTCTAAACACCTTTCTCTACTAAAAGGAACCAAGCATGGTTGACTAGGGCTGGGATAGGGAGAATCCTAGGTGAATCAGAAGCCTCTTATCTCAGAAAGGAGGCCTAACTGCATAAATGATGGGTGCATGGCATGAAGTCAGCACAGAAGAGCTCCTGTTAGAACAAAGTCAAGAAACAGAGAGGTAACAATACTGCGTGATTATGACCCAAAGAAAAGAATGAATATCTGTGAATACACAGCTATAAATAGACAAGAGAGTTTAGAAAGACGTAGCAACAGTGTGGGATTATAACCCAAAGAGTGCCTTATCTCTTCTGGAGAGATGCTTGGTGGGTAATGTGCTTGCTGTGCAAGCATGAGAACGAGTTTGGATCCTTAGTCCCCATGAAAAGAAAGCCAGGCAAACCAGTACATGCCTGTAGTTTCAGTGCTGGAAGGTTGAGATAGCAGGATTCCAGGGACTTGCTTGCCAGCCCTTCTAGTTGAATTTGTGAGTTGCAGATTTAGTCAGAAATAGTTTCCAAGACTAAGGGGAAAGCCTGGCATGGTGGGCTCACCTTTAATACCACACTTGGGAGGCAGAGCAGGTAAATTTCTGTGGGTTTGAGGTCAGCCTGGTCTACATAGCTAGTTTTGAGATCCTGTCTCCAAAACAAGAAAAATAGCGAGGGAGGAAGGGCCAGGCCCAACATTGGCCTCTGGCCTCTGCACTCACAGGAGCCCACACACAAGAACTGGCATCTTTGAGTCTACACTGCTACAAATGACTGAGAAAGTTCATACACGGAAACAAGTGAGAGTTCCTGGCAGAACTGTAATTAGTAAATATAGAAGAAATAAAGGAGAAAAATCATTAAGATACTGCAGTATGCACCCAGTGTAGTGGGTTAAGTGGTTAAGAACACTTGCTGTTCTTCCAGAGGATCCAAGTTTGGTTCCCAACACCCAAATGGCATCACGATTATTCTTAACTCCTGATCTGGCCTCTGAAGGCACCAGGCACACATGTTGTGCACAAACATGTAGACAAAAATGCTCATGCACATAAATATAGACACAAGCTGGGCGTGGTGGCACCATACATGCAGGCAATATACTCATACACATAATAAATTTTTATTTTTATTTTTTTGCTCTTTTTGAGACAGGGTCTCCCTGTAGCCCCAGCTGTCCTGGAACTCACTATGTAGACCAGGCTGGCCTTGAACTCACAGAGATCCACCTGCCTCTGCCTCCCAAGTGCTGGGATTAAAGGTGTGCGCCACCGTGCTTGGCCCTTATAATAAAATATTTTATAAGGTAGAAACAAAAAGAAAAACCACTGCAATAGTACCAACAATAGATTTAAATAGATGGGTGGTTAAATCTGTGCAAAAGTTTAAGTCAAAATAGTATTTGCATAATTTCAGAATATCTCCCTGAAACATTTAGTGCTTACAGAGAGGGAAGTCCTAAGCCTGTGGTTAAGAGGCCTGGTGGGTAAGTTTAGCTAACCAAGATTACTATCACAAGTCCTAGGGGCTGGAGTGGCTCAGTGGGAGAAGCCCTTGGCTAGCATGTATGAGGCACTGGCTTCCATTCCCAGCACAAGAAGAAAACATACTACATACAGATACCTCCTGATGCATGACATACTGGGAAGAACACAGGGCTTCTGTGAGATTCTTAGTAATGCAGAATTCAGTCTAATCACAAGAAATCAGGTAAAGCCATATAAGATAACGACCCTGCATCATTCAAAGTATAGAGGTCATAAAAGATAACGGAGGGGTTGGACTGATCGCTCAGGGATTAGGAACACTGGCCACTCTTGCATAGGATCTAGGTTCAGTTCCCAGCATCTACATGGTGGCTAAGAACCATCTGTAACTCCAGTTCCATAGGATCCAATGCTTTCTTTTGGCCTCTGTGGGCAGCACACACATGTGGTGTACTTATATCCATGCAGGCAATACACTCGTACACAAAAATAAAATCTTTTAAAAGAGGAGGGAAAATTGAGGGACTGGCTCCAGTACAAAGATAGTTCTACCTGCACCATCCATCCCCTGTATGGTGCCTTACATGTTCGTTGTTCTGATTCCCTAACAGGCATTGTCGCCAGCAACACCCGGGACAACAGCACCGGGGCTACCTACCCACACCTGAACTTCAGCATTCCCGTCACGGTGCTCCAGCCGGCCCTGCAGCAGTACAGTCAGACTGGTGACCTGTGTGGCCTCCAAGAGCTGGACCGTGCCACTGAGCCTGTCAAGGTGGTGTGGCGGCTGCAGCGGCCCCTGCCTAATGCCCCACAGAGCAAGCTCTGAGACTGTGACTCTTCTAGAAGATAGACTAGTTCAGGGCCTCAAGAAGAGGTGGTGAGGGAGGTGGTGGCAGTCCTTGCATCCAGGTTCAGTCAACCTGCTTTGTCACAACCCAAGCCGCTTCCCTATCTCCACCCATGGACTGTCCAAGAACAGACTTCTGCGCAGCCCCATGGGTCCCTGACCCACTTGGGGTGCCTTCTTGAGCCTATCTCATTGCTCCCAGTGCTAGGTCCAGCAGTGCCATTGTCCTTTCTGATAATTCCAGTCCAATGGACAGAAGCTGGTAGAAGGCAGGCCCAAGCTTGGTTTGGTGTCTCTCTCTCTCTGACAGCACTTGGTCTCCTTGAGTGGCCACTGCCTTTCAGCCAGGCTCTTGCCTGCTACTCCACAATTTACTGGTAGTGAAGTTTTCTTGGAAATCCACAATCCCAGCAGACAGTAACAGGAATGTTCCTGTTGCCACATACATGCAGGCAAGTCTCCAACAAGCCAAGACACTGGGCCTTCACTCTTGACAATGTGCCTTCATTTTCCAGCCCGTGGCCTGGGATACTGGAGTCTTGGGGGTAGAGCATGTGGTTGGAGCCGGGAATAATACTTTATATTTCAGAAGCTCTTCTTAAGCACACAATGGGGACTGGGGCAAGTATCTGGCCAAGAATTGGCTTGTCTGCGTTGTTTCCCAATAGGTTTCAGCTCACCGTGCTTGTTTGCCAGCCCAGCCCACAGCTGTACTAACTATAACTAGTCCATGCTGCCTGGGACATGTGGGTCCTGGAAAGTACAGGTTTGGCCTGGCAGCAACTTTGTGTGGAATGCTTTAGAAGTGCAGAAGCTTACAGTGGACCCTAGGTGTGGGAGTAGGTGGTCCAATGGGAATGTGGAGGGCTGAGTGGGTAGCCCAGTGGCGGGGCACTTACTTAGTAAGGCCCTGGGTTTGGATCCCCAGCAAGGACCAAAGCAACCCAAAAAAATGTGAGGGCAGTGGATGTAGCTCAGTTAGAATGCTCCCCTAATAAAGCTCTGGGTTTGATCCCAGCATTGAGCATGATGGTACATGCCTGTAATCTCAACACTTGGGAGATGGAGGCAGGAGGACCAGAAATTCAAGGTCATCCTTGGCTACATAGGAAGTTCAAGGCCAGCATGGGCTACATGAGATTCTGTTCACAAAGCCAAAAACAGAAAACCACACAACTGTATAATGGAGCTGCCAGTTTCTGCAGCCCAACCACCAAGCCTTCCTACCACTTTAGACACTCAGAAGTTCAAAGACAAAGGTTCTTGTCAGGTGGTTGTGAGCCCTGGTTTCCATTTGCAAAGGTCTGGGTACTGCTGGGTGGGCAGAGAGGAGTGTATCTTGCCAGCATAATAAATTTTTTTAATTAAAAGTTTTTATTTTACATGTATGAGTGTTTTGCCTGCATTTATGTAAGTGTACCAGATGCATGCAATGCCCATGGAGGCCAGAAGAGGGTGTTGGATTCCTGGAACTAGAGTTACAGACAGTTGTTAGCTACCATGTAGGTGCTGGAAGTCCTCTGCAAGAGCAGCCGGTGCTCTTAACTACAGAGCCATCTCTCTAGTTGCTTGTTTTTGAGACAGCACCACCCTATAGCCCCAGCTGGCCTAATATAAAGCAAGCTGGCCCCAGCCTCATAGATCTCCATGCCTCTGCCTCCTGAGTGCTGGGATTAAAGGCATGCACCACCATGCCTGGCTATTTTCTTTTTAATTTTCTTGATTTATTTATTTTTATTTTATGTGCATGAGTGTATTGCCTGCATGTGTGTAAGTGCATCCATGTCGTGCAGTGCCTGAAGAGGACAGAAGAGGGCGTTTGATCCTTTTTCTTTTTTCCTTTTTTTTTTTGGTCTTTTTAAGACAGGGTCTCCCTGTAGCCCCAGCTGTCCTGGAACTCACTATGTAGACCAGACTGGCCAGCTGGCCTAATATAAAGCAAGCTGGCCCCAGCCTCATAGATCTCCATGCCTCTGCCTCCTGAGTGCTGGGATTAAAGGCATGCACCACCATGCCTGGCTATTGTTTTTGATTGTGTGTGTGTGTGAGTATGTGCACCTGAGTGTGGGTGTTTGTGGAGAATAGAAGCATCAGATCCTCCTGAGTCAGAATTACAGGTGGTTGTGAGTTGCCTCTGCCTCCTGAACACTGGGATTCAAGGTGTGCACCACCATGCTCAGCATAAATTTTTAGAAAAAAAACTACCTTGACTTTCATGATTTGAGATAGATCCTTAGAGATGGGCCAAAACAACCCTGATAGGATATAATTAAATATCAGTTTTCTCATTGCAGTGACAGTACCTGGCAAAAACAATGTAAAGGGAGAGGAGATTTATCTTGGCTCAATTTTAGGTATGTTACTCCATGGAGGGAAGGACAAGTGGAGCAGAGCAGTTCACACCACAGCATCCAGACAGCAGAGAAAGGAGCCAGGGTGGGACATGGACCTGGGAATGCCCCCAGTGACCTCTTTCTCTAGCTGGATCCCTCCTCCTACTTCATACCACCTCCCATGGTGCCTTCACAGTATGAATTCAGAGGCTGGTGGGCATTTCATTACATCAAAACCCTAATGAGTTACCGGGAAAGTCAGCTTGCAGTTTGGGGGATGTGTATAAGTGTTTTACCTGTGCCACATGCATGCAATGCCCATAGAGGCCAGAAGAAGGCATTGGATCTCCTGGAACTGGATTTACAGATAGCTGTTAGCTGCCATGTAGGTGCTGGGAACCAAACCCAGGTCCTCTGCAAGAGCAGCCAGTGCTTTTAACCACTGAACCATCTCTCCAGCCCCCACCGTATATCTTGAGATACGGTTTCACTGAACCCAGAGCTCACTGGCTTGGCTAGAACAGCTGGCTGTCTCTGATCCCCCAGTACTGGGATTGAAGGCATGCCATAACTCCCAGTTTTTTATGTGGGTGCTAGGTATCTTCTTGGCACTTTGCCTATTGTGCCATCTTTCCAGCTTCCATTAAGGATATTTTAATTTTTTTTGGTCTTTTTGAGTCAGGGTATCACTGTAGCCCCAGCTGGCCTGGAAGTCACTGTGTAGACCAGGCTGGCCTTGAACTCACAGAGATCCACCTGCCTTTGCCTCCCAAGTGCTGGGATTAAAGGCATTCACCACCACGCCTGGATTATTTTTTATGTGTAAAAATACCTATGTTGTGTAATTTCTGAGGAGGTCAGAAGAGGTGTCCAATTCCCCTAGAACTAGAGTTACAGATGGTTGTTAGTTGCCCCATGGGTGCTGGAAATCAAACCCAGGTCCTCTGGAAGAACAGCTAGTGTTCTTAATCTCTGAGCCATCTCTCCAGCAAACCCCCTCCCCCTTTTTTGTAGCCTGATTGCACGGTCTCAAGTGTGAACTTTCAAGATGATAACATGGTGCTGCAATGTCTAAAGGCTAGATGTACCTGAATCTCTCTGGAGACATGGTCACAGACACAGCCAGGCATATTTCGCTAATCAGGGTGTTTATATGTCCAATCAGGTTGACAGTAAAGAGTACATTACAAATCCACCCCTGGTCAACCTGACACCCAAACACATTACTTTAAACAATAACTGGTGCTCGAGCCAAGTGTTGGGCCCTCTCTTCCCTTTCCTATCCTTTTGGAATTCTTCCCTTGCATCCTGCCATTGGGAATCTTCTATCCATGCCTAGGCTCAGTTCCTCCAAGAAACCTTCCTGGACTTTCCCAAGCTCCAGGACCTTCCTGGCCTGAGTAGGCTGAAGTATTTCCATTGGTCTCTCTGTTCTATGGTACTGGGCATGTGCCCAGTAAATTTCTCTTACTTTCTTGATGCCATAGTTGAGACTCTGCCTGCTCAGTGGTTTTGCCAGGGAAGGTTCCTTTCCTGCTGAGGAACTTCTTAGCTTTAAGGTCATAGTTCTGACTCATTCAAGGCTCAGCTCCTCTGCTTTACTGTCATTGCCTAACTTCCTTAGCCTGTGGGGCCCCAGTGTCTCCATCTGCAAAGTGCAGATTATTAAAACTGACCTTGTAAGACCTGGAGCCCCAGCTGGCCTGGATCTTGGCTCATAAATTATTTGTTAATTTTTTCTGGAGACAGGGATCTCATGTAGCTGAGGCTGGCCTCCAATTCAATATATAGCCAAGAATAATCTTGAACTTCTGATCCTCTGGTTTCCATCTTCCTGAGTGCTGGGATTACAGGCATGCACTGCTATGACTTGTTTGTATGGTGCTGGGGATTGACATGGCTTTATGCATTCTAGGCAAGTACTCTATCAATTGAGTTATATCCCCAGTCCCATATCTTAACTTTAAAATATTAATTTGGCAAACAGCAGATTCTTAGGGAACTAGATGCTGGGTCAGTGCCAGACACTGAAAGCCGACAGTCCAGCAAAGTGACCTCTACACTTGTGATGGTTCATCTTCATTGTCAATTTGATGGGATTCAGAATCACATAGGAGACAAACTTATGGTTATATTTGTGAGGATGTTTCCAGAAAAATTTAACTGAGGTGAGAAGACTCCCCCTAAACGTGAGCAGCAGCATCCCATGGACTGAGGTCCCAGACTGAATACAAAGGAGAAAGCCAGGTGAGCACCAGCATTCAGATTCACCAGCATTCTCTGCTTCCTGACTTCTGAGGTGTCAGGAGGTGAGTAGTGTCAGCTGCACACTCCTGCCACCACGGACCTGCCTGTCACCATACCTTCCCTGCCATAACGTTCTGTCCCTTCAATCTGTAAACCAGAGGAAACTGTTATTGCTTTTGTCAGGTCTTTTATCATAGCAACTAGAAAAATAACACGCAGTACAAAGAACTGGTCTAAGGTGTCCTTGTTCTAGTCCTGTCAGAGTGAAATACCTGCCCTTTTTTCCTCTCAGTTTTAGGAGAAGAAAAGGAAATACAAACTATTTGGAAGTTTGCAAAGCCCAGGACAGACACAGGATGTGTTAGCCTTTTGTTACTGTGACCAAAATACCTGACTCAAACAATTTAAGGAAGGATTGATTTTGGCTCATGGTTTCAGAGGGTTTGGTCCTTAGTTCCTTGGTCTCATGTGCCTGGGCAGAACACCATGGTGGCAGGAGCCTGTGGTGGAGGAGGTTCCTCACTTCTTGGTAGACAGGAAGCAGAGAAAGTGATATGGGAGGAGGCCAGGGCAGGCAGATAACTCCTGTGGTTATGTCCCAGTACTTCCTGTAACAAGGCCTTACTCCCTATCTTGCACCACCTCCCAATAACACCATCAAATTATGAATCTACCAAAGGATTTTGCCATGGATCAGGTCAAAGCCTCAGGAACTGTCTCTGAAGCCATTATCAGAGATAGACATACCCTAAAGTGTGGTTCATTAATCCCCTATCGGAGGTAGCCAACCTTCTGATACAGTGACATGACATTCTCATTTACAAAGTTCACATTCAATAATTACACACCCCCCAAAAATTGCAAAAAAAGTCATAATATTTTAAATAGTTTATGACTGATTCTGTGTTTGGGTCCCATTCACTTCTATCCTACAGGCCATGGGTTTGACACACTTGTGGGTATTTCTTTTTTTTTTTTTTTCCAGTCAAGGTCTTATGTAGCCCAGGCTGACCTCCAACTCGCTATGTATTTTAAGATGATCTTAAACTGATTCTGCTTCCACCTCTTGTGTTGGAATTAGCATGTGTACCACCACACCAGACCTTCCTAGGTGGTATTAATCCAGTCCTGTTGACAGTGTTAACTATCCCTCAGGGCTTGTTGCACCCGACTGACCACACAGCCCCTAGTTTCCCTGTGGTTCCCTGTAAGGCAGGATTCAAGGGCTCTCTGAACCCTCAGTTTTGCACTGGTTTCTCTTTAGAGGCCCCAGGGGCTTAGAGAAGCAGCAGGGACACCCACCCCTCTGACTATAATTCTTTACCCACATGTACAGGGAGTGTTGTACTGGTAAAGGAGGAGAGATGGAGAGTCTAGAAAACTGGAGCCAGGGTCTATGGACTGATGGGAACAAGGTGTTTTCAGGAGGATGCCAAGTTCCCTACCAGCTGAGATGAGTCCAGACAGCACAGTCTTGTAAGGTGAGACTGGTCACAATAGGCCTCACATCAAGAGCATTGGATACAAAGTTCTTTGACCACAGCTTTTAGAAAAGGCATAGAAATGGCTACCTTGATGTGAATATTCATGAAAATTTGGAAGGTAAAAGGCAATATTCAAAAGAATATTGTGGGTTCAGGTCTGGTGGCTCATGTCTATAATGTCAGCATTTGGGAGTTTGAGGCCAGTCTGGGCTACATAGGTAGACCCTGTTTTTGTTTTTATTTTTATTTTTGATGACCATAAATACTTTTATTCAAAATATGTACGATGTAATTAGCATTAGCATTTTAAGCAGTTTGTCCACAGAATACTCACTGGTATGGAGAGGAAGCACCATACCACCTCTCCTACCTGCTGAAATGTTTTCTACTCAACTTAGTACTGACATACAACCACTTACAAATTTACTGGCAGTAACCTTAAAAAATTTACTCTCAATATCTGATGTTACAAACTTTGGGGTCTTTGAGATATGCAGGATCCTTGTATGTAACTGGCATAAATCCCATTATCTGGGCTCTCTTAATTGCTTTTGCTATTTCTTTCTGTTTTTTTTTCCCCACAAAGACCTGTTATGTGCCTTCCATAAATGCATCCAGTGAATGGAGAAATAAACTGGGACAAAAGCTGTACATTCTTATAATCTACATGTTTCTCATACAAGATACATTTCTTAAGAGACTATAAGGGTTTTCCATTGCAATGGGCAGGTCCTCATTGCTGGTTACTTGTTTATACTGTGAACAAACTCTTCTCCTCAACACCACGGAAACCCCGTGGTGCTGTGAGGTAGACAGCAACCATTCCCAACTTCTTCCTCCCTGCACCGCGCACAGCGACCACAGCGGACATGGTCCCTCACTCGAGACCCTGTTTTTAACACACACACACACACACACACAAAGAGGGAAAGAGAGAGGGAGAGAGAGAGAATACAATACCCTGGGCAAGCTAATATAAAATCTCTATAGTCTGTAACATTACAAGTAGCTGGGTGCCAGGCACAAGGTTGAAATGCTTCATAGGAATGATTTCTCTCTGTATTTAAAAAAATATCTATCTATCTATCTATCTATCTATCTATCTATCTATCTATCTATCATCTATCTAGATCATCTATCTATCATCTATATTGTCTTTTTGAGACAGGGTCTCCTACAGCTTCATAGGAATGATTTCTCTCTGTATTTAAAAAAATTATCTCTATCTATCTATCTATCTATCTATCTATCTATCTATCTATCTATCTATCTACTTATTTATTGTCTTTTTGAGACAGGGTCTCCCTACAGCCCCAGTTGGCTTTGAACTCACTATGTAGACCAGGCTGGCCTTGATCTCAGAAATCTGCCTGCCTCTGCCTCCTAAGTGCTGGGATTAAAGGTGTGCCACCACATCTGGTAAATTTATATTTAAGTGTATGAGTGGTTTTCCTGAATGTAAATGTACCAGGTGTGTGCAGTGTTCACAGAGGCCAGAAGAAGGTGTTGGATTCCCTGGAACTGGAGTTACAGACCACCATGTAGGTGCTGGAAACCAAACCTGGGACCTCTGCAACATCACTGAGTGCTCTTAACTGCTGAGCCATCTCTCCAGCCCATTCTCTCTTGATTATATATATTGTGGACAGGGTTTTACTCTGTAGCCTAGTTTGGCCTGGAACTCCTATGTAACCCAGGCTGGTCTTGGCTTTGTCTCAGCCTCCCCAGTGGCTGTGAGTACAGACGTGAGCTACAATGCTGTGCTAGTAAGAGATCTTGGAGTCTTTCGCACCACTCTTAGGGTAGCTGATGATAATTTGCATTGAGACAGATGGTGTATCTTTTCCTTTTACCTTGATCCTACTGCTAGAGATTTGTAACTTAGAGTGCTCTGGCTTTCAGATCTTTGTCCTACCTCTGGGGCTTCATATACTTGCACACTTCCCTCTGCCTGGAGCTGACTCTTCTTATTCCAGGAGAGTATGATAGAGATGTTCTTGGTGATGCTTTAAAAAATAAAACTTTTATTTATTATTTTTATTTTATGTGTATGAGTGTATTGCCTGCATGTAGGTAAGTGCAATGCCCATGGAGGTCAGAAGAAGGTATCGGGTCCCTTGGAACTGGAGTTTCGGACAGTTGTTAGCCACCATGTGGATGCTGGGACTCAAACCTGGGTCCTCTTAAAGAGGCTGAGCCATCTCTCCAGCCCCTTGGTGATGCTTTTTTAAAATTTATTTTAATTTTTTAGAATATTTTTAAAAATTATTTATTTTTATTTTATGTGTATAAGTGTTTTGCTTACATGTATGTAAGTGCACCATGTGCATAAAGTGCCCTTGGAGGCCAGAAGAGGGTGTTGGAGCCCCTGGAACTGGAATTAAGGACTGTTGGTAGCTGCCATGTGGGTACTGGGAACTGGACCTGGGTCTTCTGCAACCACTGAGCCATCTCTCCAGCCCTGAGTAGTTTTATTTTTAATCATGCATATATGTGTGTCTGTGCATGTGAGTGTAGGTGCATGCAGAGGCCAGAGGTATAGGATCTCCTGGAGTTGGAATCACAGGTAGTTGTGAGCCTCCCAATGTGGGTGCTGAATTGAACTCAGGTCCTTTGGAAGAGAGCAGCAAGCACTTTTAACCTCTGAGCCATCTCTCCAGCCTTTAAAAATATTTATAATTAATGAATTAATTATTTTGACGTGTATGAGTGTTATGCCTGCATGTATGTAAGTGTACCCGTGTACTTCAGTGCCTGCAGAAGACAGAAGAGATCCCCTGACCAGACTGGCCTCAAACTGCCTGTAGAAGTTTAGGATAATCTTGAATTTCTAATCCTTCTGCCTACTTCTCTCAAGTACTGGAATTACGGGCCTGCCCCATCATGCCCCATTTATGTGGTGCTGGGGATGAACCCAAGCCTTCATGCATGCTAAGCAGTTGGCCAACTGAGCTACATCTCAGCCCCTCAGTGTTGTGTTTATCTCTTATCTTTCTCCACCAAAGTATAAACCAAGTCTGTTTGGCTTCCCATTTTAACCCCCCTAGTGCCGGGCATACAGCACCTGTGTGAAGTGGGGCAGGCAGGAGCTACAGGTGTCTAACAGCCTGGGGCGCAGGCGAGCGGGCGAGGTCGCTCCTGGTCAAGGTCAGGTCCTGGGCCGAGCTCTCGGGGGCGGGACTGGTGGGGGCGTCGCCGCGGGGCGGGGAACAGAGCTGGGCCCGCCCTGTCCTGTCCTCAGGGCCTGGGCAGCGGGCGCCGGAAGACGAGCTGCCGGGAGCAGAGCGGACGCGGCGGGAGGTGGCAGGTGAGGTTCCGCTGGGGTCTCGGCGGGTCGGGGGTGGGGCTCACGGGACGGGAACGCACCCAACGGGGCCTGCAGGCCGCGGTGCACCGCGTGGGGAGGGCCCGGCGCGGACTCGCGGCTTTGGAAGGGGGGCCGTTGCCTAGGATACTCAGAGGGGGCCTGCAGGACCGTCGGCCTCGGCATCCCCCCCCCCCCCCCAACCCCCCCGGTCCGCTAATTCCCTGTCGGGGAAATCGGAATCATGCGGAGAGCAGGGCACGCGTGGGCGGATCCGGGGAGGGAGTCGGGCTGACAGAGGCCGGTGCCTGAGCCGCTCAGGAAAGTGAGTGGAGTCTCCCCAGTGCCCATAGATTCGGGGTGCACAGGAGGTCCTCTTCACGGTTCCCCAGCCCCCATTGCTAAGCCGGTGGTACTGCTGGACAAAGACCAGCCACGGCTGAACTTATAACTGCTGGCACCGTGTTCCTTCGAAGGCCACATACATAACACGTTCCCCCAACCCCACCCCGTAAGAGTCTCTTTGACCCTGGGATTTAAGAGGAGGGTGAGGAGAACTCAGCTGATTTAGGAGCTGAGAGACCTGCGGGAGGATATGCTCAGGGCATGGAGGGACAGCTTGGGAAGGGACTTCCAGGTCTCCCGACTCAGTACCCAGCATCAGCTTCCAGCATAAGCCTGTGTCTGCCACCAGCACACAGCGAGTGCTCAGCAACTCCTCCTCACTAAAAGGAGTTTGCCGTGGGTGCTGCATGCCAGGACTCACCCAGATGACCAGCCTTTCATCAAGAGGACACTGAGCTCCAGCCACTGCCAGGCCTTGCCCAGGACTGTTTGCCCATAAGTGATGGAGTTGGGCCAGGTGGTCTTGTCTGGTGGTGACTGGAGGTGCACATGCTGACAGAGAACAGGATACTTGTCCTAGGGTTTGAGTACAGGAGTGCCTATAATGATGCCCTGTAAGCCTGCCTGCCCTACTCTTCCTTCTTCCAGTCCCTTTCAGCACTTGGTGCTTTTCAAGAGTACATTTGGGGTGTGTTCCCTAGAGGCTGGTAGTGTCCACTCTCAGCCTGGTCCCCGGTGTCCAAAGTGGGGAGCCATCACCTTTCTCCTGTTGGAAGAGGACACAGTCATAGCCCATTGAGTCAACGTCAGTGGCCTTCTCCTGCCTCACTGGGCCACCCTGGGCACATGGCTACCCAGTGGGGCCAGTGTTGAAATCTTCCTACTGCATAAGCCTCAGTGATTCAAAGTGCTGCATGCGTGTGTGTTTGTGATTGTTATGGACCAAGACAGGGTGATGGTCTCACTTTGATCTGGGTCCACAAGGTTCCTGCAGTGTGTTGTTTGGGACTCGATCCCTCTACAGCTCTGATCGAAATGTGGCTTCTTTGGGTTTCAGTGGGTTCCTGAAATTTATTACCCTTAAAGGAAAGCCTCTTGGCAGAGAAAACAGGGTTGATGAGCAAGTTCAAGTGTAAACCACATCTCTGTGTGTGTGTGTGTGTGTGTGTGTGTGTGTGTTGGGGGAGGGGAGACAAAAGTAAAATTACTTAGGAATTGCTGGAACATTTGGGTTTTTTGGAGGCAGGGGAGTACAGGATCTCATACAGTTCCCAGCAGACACAGACTTACTATGTACCCAAAGCTGGCCTTGAACTACTTATCCTCCCATCTTTCCCTCTTGAGTGCTGGGATTACAGGTATGTGCTATCTGATTTATATGGTGCTGTGTATTGAACCCAGGGCTTTGCATACTAGCCAAACTCTACCAACTGAACTATATCCTCAGAATTTGAGTCTTCTTTTAAGCTAATATTCTTGAATCCTGTAGCTTTAGCTTTGGTTTTCTGTGCTTCCTCCCTGGGTGTGCCTCAGAAAGTTGGAATGACCACATGACTCAGCAGTCCTGCACTGAGCTATAAACTAACATTGGAAACATGTCCACATAAAATCTAATTCATGAATGCCCATCCATGTTGGCATGGTTCACCTTAGCTAAGAAGTAGAAACAAGTAAAATGCTCATCAACCAATGAGGATAAAGAGTGTGGTGGGTTTTTGTTGTTTTTATTTGTTTGCTTTTTGAGACAGGGTTTCCCTGATGCTGGAACTCACTATGTACCAGGCTGGCTTCGAATTCATGGAGATCCACCTGTCTCTGTGTCTTAGTTTGTTTCTTCATGGCTGTGACAAAATACTCTGACCACTACCAACTTGGGGAGGAAAGGGTTTATTCAGCTTACATCTCCCAGGTCGCAGTTCATCAGGGAGCCCAAGGTAGGAACTCAGGGCAGGAACCTGGAAGCAGGAGCTGGAGCACAGGCCATGGAGGAACACCGCTTGCTGGCTTGCTCCCCTGGCCCCTGCTTAGTCTACTTTCTTATACAACACAGGCCCACCTGCCCAGGGGTGACATCACCCACAATGCACTGGGCCCTCCCGCATCACACAGTAATCAAGAAGATGCCTCACATGGTGCACATACAAGCAGGTAAGTACCCATACACATGAAATGAAATTTTAAAAAACTTTAAAAAACAAACAAGGCCGGACGGTTGTGAGCTGCCACGTGGGTGCTGGGAGCCAAACCTGGGCTCTCTACAAGAGTAGCAAGTGCTTTTAACCTCTGAGTCATCTATCCCCAAGGCTTAATTATTTTTTTAAAAAAAATTATACATGCTTGTTTAAAAAGTAATTCAAACAATGCAAAAAGCCAAGAAAATTTTTAAAAAACCCTCTTAGTTCGATATCAGCATCTCGGTTCAGGGGAGTATCTGGTCTCATAAGTATTGAGCATGGGCAAGAGGCTGAACCTTTTTCCAAAATAGGGTGCAAACCCCACACCTATGCAAAACTGTAGGAAAAAGACATCAACAGCTGTTGTAGTAATCACACATGAATGAGTGCATGAACTGAGGTGGTGTGTCTTACTGTTTATAAATGTGGTAAGGGTCTGCAGACAAAGATTCTATTGCCTGAGTCTTTTATGGACAAACTTTTCATGGACAAATGTCACTCACCCTTTAAAAATGAATAGCCATGGACTATCCCACTGTGTGTGTGTGTGTGTGTGTGTGTGTGTGTGTTAGTTTATCCTGGAATCTCCTACTAGTGGGAAATTTCTGTGGATTTTTTTAAAAATATTTATTTTTTAAAAAATTTATATATCTGGCCAGGCCTGGTGGCGCACGCCTTTAATCCCAGCACTAGGGAGGCAGAGGCAGGCGGATCTCTGTGAGTTCAAGGCCAGTCTGGTCTACATAGTGAGTTCCAGGACAGCTGGGGCTATGGAGAGACCCTGTTTCAAAAAGACCAATAACATTTTTTATATATATATCTGAGTGTATTGTCTACATATGCGTAAGTGCACCCGTGTCATGCAATGCTCAAGAAGTCAGAAGAGAATGTTGGGTTCCCCCGGAACTGGAGTTATGGATGTTTGTTAGCCACCATGTGGGTGCTGGGACTCAAACCCGCATCCTCTGCAAGAGCAGCCAGTGCTCTTAACTGCTGAGCCATCTCTCCAGCCCATTTCTGTGGATTAATGAAGTATTCCAGTGATTGCGGTTGGTCCGGCCCTGTTGCTGTGTTAGAACACCAAGTAAACATCCATTTATTTCAGCACATACAGGGTATGCAGTTGAGAGTTGACCTAAACCCTTGATTTTAGGTGACTGGCAAAGTAGGTCATGGCTCCAAGCAGTGGGGAGTCTGCTGCCCTCAGGGGCCAGGCAAGAATGGACAGAGAGGAGCCAAGGACGGTTAGTATGTCCTAAGTACTGGGTAAGGAACTGGAATGTTCTAGAGAGTTGCTGGCCTCACGTCATCCAAGTAAGGGTGGCAGAGGTCAGTAGAGGAGAGGGAATGACAGATTCCGCAGCAGGGCATGAGAGAAAAGGCCTCCATTTTCTTGGCACTGCCCTGAGGCCCTTGAGCAGTTTGGCTTCATTGGGGACAAACTTGAGGGGAAGCAGGTGGATGACCCTGTGAGGGCTGAGGCATCTGGAGTTTAAATCCTTCCTTTGGCTAACTCACTGGACACTGGTGTTCTCTCCTCCCAGGAAAGGAGTCCCCAGAAGGGACCAGGGCAGTTGTGTTGGCCTACTTGGCGTGATGGGTGTTTAGTGACGTCTATACTGGCCTGTCACCTACCTGCTTTCCCCACCCTTCTGATGCATGCGCCTTGGATTCCAACCCACTCCTTTCCTGCTAGCAGGCCTCTGTCTCAAAGACTTCTGACTCTAGCGCCTTCTGGTTCAAGACGTCCTCTTCTAGCCTCTGTGAGTGGTCCACTAGGATTTGACTCACTGAGGACCTTTGTCTCCTGTAAGCTGTGTGGCCTTTCTTGTGTCCTGCCTGGCCACTTTGGATGTGAAGCTTTCTGTACAGATGAGACTTTTTTCCTTCCCACCAGTGGTAAGGATTGAATCCAAGGGTTTTCACACACTAGGGGAGTACTGTACCACTGAGCCACACTCCCAGCCTTGGCAGTGGAACTTTGTGAATGTTTTCTTGACCTTGTCACTGACTGCCAGTCTCGAGGGCAGGGCTGGACACAGAGGGTCCACACAGAAGGGGGCAAATGGAATACACCCTACCCTAGCCTGCTTCAGACCCTCCTCATGTTCCCAGCTACTGGTGTCCACTTCTGCGTCTGGCTGGGCACTTGGCTCCTCTTGGACTCAGGCTCTCTGGGGGACATTCTCCTTCCATTCAGTTGGCAAATTCAACCCCTGTAAGGGGTTAGAGGAGTAAAGGGAGTACCGCCTTCCTGGGGGACTTGTCCTGGTTCCCACCTCATCTGTTTTCTCATCTGTCAGACTGGTTGGATGCTCAAGTCTCAATGTACTGGAGACCATTGACCAATGGGAAATAACTTTAAATCCCCTCCAATCTTGTGTGCCAGATCTGCCCCTCCCTCTGAGACCACCTGACGTTCTAAGAGTAAGTATAGGAAGACTTGGGGACTGTCATGGGGATAGCAATGTCTGGGTTACAGTGTCTACAGGATATCTCTTGGGTGTCAATGCTGTTAGACCTTTACCTCTTTGTATTAGAGAGGGTAAACTGAGGCCCAGAAAAGGGAGGGGTTCCCTCTAGCCACACAGATAATAAGATAGTGGGTGGCCTTCCAGTGCCACAGAACTGCCTGAGGTAGTCTCATATGTGTTCAGATGTGCTGGAACACATCCTCATGTAGCTGGTCAGTCACTTGAACCTGTCCTTCAAGGCTGACCTCAGGGCCCCACTTTTTTTTGTATGTGTTCGTATTTCCAGGTGCATGTGTGAACATGCATGTGAGGGCAGAGGTCAACCTTGGGTGCCATTATAGTCAAGGATAACCTTGAACTTCTTCTCCTCCTGCTTCTGTTTCCCACATGCAGGGATTATAGGCATTTGTCACCCTACCTGGTTTGCTTTCTCCCTCTGTCTCCTAAACATCACTATTGACATTCTTCCTGAAGCCCACAGAGGGGCTGGGCCTCTCTGGCTGCTTTCTGTACTTTTCTTCCCATAGCATCTCCCCAACTAACCCTCCTGTGGCTTGTCCCAGGCCTTTGGTCTGAGCCAGCACCCCCAGCGACCCCTCTTCAGCTGTCCAGAGGTCAGCTGCAGTGAACTGGCCCTCACTTGGACTGGGAGGCTCTTTCTTCACCTCTGACTGTCTCCAGGCCACGCCATTAGTGTTTAACTCTGGAATTCATTGGGCTGGATATAAGTTCCTACCTACAGCCCCTAGCTAGCCTCTGTTTTATTTTGTTTTTTTTTTTTTGAGATAGTGTTTCACTATGTAACCCTGGTTGGTCTGGCACTTAATATTTAGATCAGACTGGTCTTGAAATCACAGAGCTCCACTTGCCTTTGCCTACAGAGTGCTTAAGTGTAACCCCAGCACTGTAAAGGGCTACGCCACCTCAGGCTAGCCTCTTAGTTCCCCTCTAGGAGTAGACTCCCTGATACTGGAAGTAGCCCTGTCTGACAACCTCCCAGCAGTTCAGTGTTTAGTGATGCAGCCCTCCACTTTGTCCTGCCTTAAATGGACTCAGCTTCTGGCTCTGGGCCAAGGGATCTCAAATTTTAGCTCCTGTAACTCAACCAAGGTTTGCTGTCAGTTTGCTGGCAACTGGGCAGGCTGTTCCAGCCCATGAGCTGAGAGCCTGGGCTTCCCCCTCAGTAGGCACACTCCTCAGTCACTGTCCCCCTGTCCCCCACAGAGCCTTGCTCTCACCTCTCTCCCTGGAGTCTGGTAGCCAGCACTTCTCCCCAACCTTTATTCTCACTGTAGACAGTCCCCAAGGTTTCTCCCAGCAGGCCTTTTTTTTTCCCTGCCCCCATTTCTTGGTCTCCTGGGTCCTGTCCCTTAGTTGTCCCAAGAATGTTGCCCTGGACCTGCACCTCCTCTAAGTTCTTCCCCTAGCCCACTGTCACCACCTCAGTTCATGTCACTTGTGATTTAGTCCATTTGTGCTGTTTTTACAGACTGTTACAGACTGGATAATTTATGAGCAGAAACTTACTGGCTTATAGGTCCGCGAAGTTCAAAGTCAAGATGGCCATCTCTGCTGAGGCCTTCTGCTGTCTTCCTATGGATGAGGCAGAAGAGAGGGCAAGAAGGAGGGCAGGCAGGCAGACTTGAGGCCTCAGCCCCCTCATTTTAAAATTGATTACATTTTATAGGCTGGGTGTGGTGATACATGCCTTTAATCCCAGCACTTAGGAGGCAGAAGCAGGCAGATCTCTGTGAGTTCAAGGTCAGCCTGGTCTACATGGTGAGTTCCAGGCCAGGTGGGGCTACAGGGAGACCCTGTCTCAAAAAAACCAAAAAAATTACATTAAAAGAAAGTATGGGAGGGCTCCCCCCCCCCGCCATTTATTTATTTATTTATTTATTTAGTGTGTGGGGGTACCTGTGTGCACCAGGGTGTTCAAGTGGAGGTCAGAGGACAACTTGCAGGAGTTCTCTCCTTCCACCGGAGGAATCTGGGGATTGAACTCAGGTCAGCAGGCTTGGTGGCAGGCACCTTTATCAGCTGAGCCATCTTGCTAACCCCACAGAGACTTTTATATTCAGCACGAATCTATTCATAGGTGGAACTCCATGACTCAAACACCTCCTGAGGGGACCACCTCAGACACTTTGGGGATTATGTTTCTAGTGTGTGCCTTTCTGGGGGACACATTCAAGCCATAATAACATGCTGTGTTGCAGGATGCTTGTCACACCCTAACATTGACCCTGGAATCATATCAGAATCTCCTAGTGTGTGTGTGTGTGTGTGTGTGTGTACAGTGCATATGTGGAGGTCAGAGGATGAGTTTTGGGAATTGGTTCTGTCTTCCCTCTGTGGGTTCTGGGGCTTGAACTTAGGTCCAGGTCATCAAGCTTGTGAAACAAACTCTTTTCCCTGTTGAGACTTCTCACTGGCCCTAAACTCTGCCTTTGTAAAGGCAGGGCCATGTCTGCCTGTCTGACCATAGTATCCCCAGAGGAGCATGTTGAAGAGCATAGGGGGTGAACACAACCCCCTCTTCAGAAGTCCTTAATGACATATATTGAGAAAAAGCAAAGGGTTTAATAGTCATGACCATAGGTGCATAGAATAGCCATGGAAGGGTTCAGACGCCTCCAGAGAAGGGAACAGGGTGACTGGGGATGGGGTGGGAGCAGGCTACCTGTGGGGTCGCTCCCTCTCCTCGTGGGTCATTGGCCACCGCTCCACGAGGACAAAGGGAGCAGAAGCGACGAGCAGGGTCAGGACAGCCAGTGAGCACTGACAGAAGAAATCCCTTCCAGGGAGGCAGGTTCAATGATACAAACAGCTCCAGACTCAGTGAAACAGCTCCGTTTATTCAGTGGGCGTGAGGGAAAATATAGTGTGGAGGCAGCAGCCAAAGCTTCAGCTGATAGGTGCTCAATGCCTCAGCTGATAGGTGCTCATAGTATGCTTTATTTACATGTGGCAGTGGGCTCCTATGGTCCGACTACTGGGCAATGCCTAATTATCATATAGAAAAAACCTGGGGGTAGTTTTTACTCCAGGTAACTATGCCAAAGGTCATGTTCCAAATAAGGTCAGGCATCATGCTTGGCTGCACTTTCCAGATAAGTCAGGAAGAGAGCAGGAAGCCCCCTACTGAGAAGGGGAGTCCTTCCATATGGAGCCCCTTAGAGCTATCCCGTTGTGGAGGACTACAACCCTAGCAGCAGGGTTCCCCAACAGCTACCTGAATGAATTCAGTTTCCACAGAGTTGGAATTTCATGAATTAAAGACAACCTCTTGGGGTTCAGGAGATGTCTTAGTGGCTAAATTTTGCAAGTGTGAAGATGGAGTTTGGATCCCCAGCTCCCGGTAAATGCCAGTGGGCATGGCAGTCCTCCTTAAAGTCCATGCTTGGAAGACAGAGGCAGGAGCCCTGGAGAAAGCTGGCTAGTCAGGCTATCCAAATTAGTGAGCTCTGGGTTTGATTGGGAGACCCTGCCTTATAAATAAAGTAGAGAGCAATTGAGAAAGACTCCTGATAGCAACCTGATCCCTCTACACACACACACACACACACACACATGCACATGCACATACATGTACACATAACACATACACAAAATAGAAACCTCTTTTTTAGCCTCTTTTTTATTTATTTATTTTTAATATTTTATTATTTTTATTTTATGTGTATGTGTTGTATTGCCTACATGTATGTGAGTGCACCTGTATCGTGCAATGCCATGGAGGTCAGAAGAGGGCTTCGGATTCCCTTAGAACTGTAGTTAAGGACAGTTCGTCGCTGCCTGTGGGTGCTGGGAGTCGAACCCACGTCCTCTGCAACAGCAGTCAGAGGAGGACAGAAAAGGCTGTCGGATCCCCTGGAAATGGAATTACGGACAGTTGTTAGCTGCCATGTGGGTGCTGGGATTTGAACCTGGGTCTTCTGCAAGAACAACCAGTGTTCTTAACTGCTGAGTCATCTCTCCAGCCCCAGACAACCTCTTTTTTAAAAAGTAAGTTTCATGGCAGGGGACTGGAGAGATGCCTCAGCAATTAAGAACATTGATTGTTCTTACAGAGTACCTGGGTTTGGTTCCCTGAACCCATATGATGGCTAACAACCATGTGTAACTCTGGTTCCAGGGAAATCCAATATCTTCTGGCCTCTGTGGCCATTGCACAACAGGAGTTTACTTACATATATGCAGCAAAACACTCATACACACAAAATAAAAATAAAATAAATAAAGTCAGTTCATGGCATTCAGGTTAGGTGCCTCTTGCCATAGGTCCCCTTGCCTCTCAACACCCCTAATCTGATGTGGTTTCTTCTCCCAGCTCAGCAGTGCCTGTTTCGAGATGGGGTCCCAGGTCTCAGTGGATACAGGAGCTTTGCACGTGGTGATTGTTGGTGGGGGCTTTGGTGGGATTGCGGCTGCCAGCCAGCTGCAGACACTGAACATCCCCTTCATGCTGGTGGACATGAAGGACTCCTTCCATCACAACGTGGCCGCCCTCCGGGCCTCTGTCGAGAGTGGTAAGATGCTTCTTCCCAGGGCTGCCTTGGTGAGCATGGTCTTGTCACTATTGTGGGGTACAGTGTCAGGGCTGGGGGCATTTTCTTATTCAGGGCAAGCTGCTACTGGTACTGGATTCCTTCTGGAGACTCTCAAGCCACTGATCTTAAGCAGCACTCATAATGAGGTCTTAGAGTAAGAGCTGAGTTCTGGGGGCTGGGGAGATGGCTCAGCAGTTAAGAACACTGGCTGTTCTTGAAGAGGACCTGGGTCCAGTTTCCAACACCTACATGATAGCTAACACTCATCTGTAATTCCTGTTCTCTCTCTCTCTCTCTCTCTCTCTCTCTCTCTCTCTCTCTCTCTCTCTCTCTCTCTCTCGGTGTGGGTGTGTGGTGTCTGATGCTCTCTTCTGGTCACTGGGGGCATTTCATGCATGAGTGCACTTAAATGCAGGCAAAACACACATTAAGAAAAAAAAGAAAAAAAAAAGAAAAGAGGTCAGCCGGGCATGGTGGCACACGCCTTTAATCCCAGCACTCAGGAGGCAGAGGCAGGTGGATCTCTGTGAGTTCGAGGCCAGCCTGGTCTACATAGTGAGTTCCAGGACAGCTGGGGCTACAGGGGGACCCTGTCTCAAAAAGA
>NW_008332825.1:337166-352528 GCF_000622305.1 Nannospalax galili
TCTGTAAAGCATTTTTAACTTAATCTTTCCTTTCATATTGTAGTAAAATAATTCCATCTCTTTTTATAGTGACAGTATCTTTGCTCATAACAAAATCAACACCAAATAGTTTTCAAGAACTCATGCCTTTTCGTTTATTTTGTTATATTTATTTTATGTGTATGAGTGTTTTGATGTCATACAATGCCCGTGGAGGTTAGAAGATGGTGTTGGATCCCCTGGAACTGGGGTTTATGGACAGTTGTTAGCTGCCATGTGGGTGCTAGGATTCAAATCCGGGTCTTCTGCAAGAACAGCCAGTGCTCTTAACTGCTGAGCCATCTCTCCAGCTCTGATGTTGGGTTCTTCTGAGGACCAGATGGACACTTCAGTGCAGAGTAGGCACCTGTGTACACCTGCTGGCCTGACTATGGCCAAGAGTTTGTCTGTGCATCTCTGGAAAGCTTTGGTCTGGTTCTACCCTGTGACCTCTTCTGTGTCTGTTCCCTAGGGTTTGCCAAAAAGACATTCATTTCCTACTCAGTGACCTTCAAGGACAACTTCCGACAGGGCAAGGTGGTTGACATAGACCTGAAAAACCAGACAGTGTTACTGCAGGGTGGTGAGGTGAGTGCGTGTGTGTGTGTGTGTGTGTGTGTGTGTGTGTGTGTGTGAGAGAGAGAGAGAGAGAGAGAGAGAGAGGTGGGTGGGATGGGGTGACTGATGGTGCTCTGGCCAGAGCAGGCTCTCTTAAGGGCCAGGAGAGCCATCCGAGGTCTCCAGCCCACTTGCTGCTGCACAGGCACAGATTTCCTTGGTCACAGCAACTACAGGAAGATGGCAGGTGTTGTTTCCTGGGTCCTACATGCCAGACACTGTCCTGAGCTTTTACATAAATGTCATTTAGTGTTTGCTATGACTCTCTCCCCTTTGACTTGAGTAGGGTTCTACCATAAGCAAGAGAGGGACTGGGAAGATGTAGCTCAGTTGATAGAGTGTTTGCCTAGCATGCATGAGTCCTGGATTCATTCCCCAGCACTCTGTATAACTGATCAAGGTGGTACTTGCCTGTGTAATCTCAGCACATGGGAGCTAGAGGGAGGAGGATCAGAAGTTCAAGGGTATCCTTGGTGTATAACCTGGGCTACATGAGACCCCATTTCAAAAACAAAATAAAACACATTGGAAGTGTGAATCTTGCTTTTCTCCACTCCCCAGTGGTGATGGGCGCTCCCTGCATCCCCCATGATGGTCAGCTCTATACTTGGTGCTCTCCTGTTTCCTTAGGGATTTCCTGGCATCTGGTACCTTTCTTGGCCTCATCAGTGTGTTGATTCTGTTCTTCCTCCACCAGTGCTACCTGGGCCTCTTCCCTGAAGTGCTCCTGGGCTGCAGGGAACTTGGTGTTAGAGGCAGAATCCTAGCCTGTCCTCTCTGTCCTACCCACACTTTCTTGTCCCTCACAGGCCTTGCCCTTCTCACATCTTATCCTGGCCACAGGCAGCACTGGGCCCTTCCCTGGCAAGTTTAATGAGGTTTCCTGCCAGCAGGCTGCCATCCAGGTCTACGAGGACATGGTGAAGCAGGTGAGCACACTGACAGGCCAGAGAGGACCTGGCCACAGCCTGGGCTGGAACAGGGAGACCCCGGAGTGGGGGTGTGGTGGGGCGGGGAAGATGGGCAGTGGAGGTGGGGTTCGCAGCTGCCCAAGCAGTCTGAGCTGAGAGCTGCTAAGGAGACATTTCCCTGGAGGGCCTGTGTATGTTGTGCCAGGCATGTCCCTGGTCCATCACACTTGTTACTTGTGGGTGTATTTTTCCATCCCTTCCTCTCCAGATCCAGCGCTCACAGTTCATTGTGGTGGTGGGAGGTGGATCTGCGGGAGTGGAGATGGCAGCAGAGATTAAAACTGAATACCCAGAGAAGGAGGTGAGGCAGGCAGCTTTGCCTGCGAATTCTTAGCAGTCTGCTCTTATTTTGAAATTTAGTATATATTTATTTATTCATGCATGTGTGTTGCCTGTTGGGGAGGGCATGCATACCACAACTTCTGGGAGTCAGTTCTCCTCTTCCACCATGTGGGTTCTGGAGCTTGAACTCAGGTCATCAGTCTTGGTGGCAAGCCCCTTAACCCACTGAGCCATCTTGCCTGGCCCAATAGCTTCTTCTTGCTTACTCTGATTAACATCAGGACTTTGCTGAAGCCTGGGGAAGCTGGAGCTCTACTTATATCAGCAGAGTGTGTTCTCCACCTTGTGTTAAAAAATAATTCTGAACTTTCCTAGACAGTGAGCTCCTTTGTAGAGCTATTGCTGACTGCACACGTCCTCATCAGGGAGGGTGGACCAGGGAAATGCCTTGTAAAGTGGACTGCTGATGTTGCCTTCAGAGCACAAGACTTTGGGATAAAGTCTAGACTTTGATGACCTCATTGCTGTGAGACTTCTTGGCATGTTGCCTAATTGGGCAGCCCTTGTCCTGGACAGCCACATGGTGGTCCACACCTGTGTGGCATTGGGAGAACTGCCCATGCTTGGGAAGGACTGACCTTCAGTTCCTGTTACCCATGGGAGGGTAGCAGCCTGCTTTGACTTTTCTAATGCTGGAGAGAGAAGGAACCCACTTGGCGCCTTAGAGAGAGAAGACCCCAGGCTTGAGGGAGCAGTGAGGGCCAAGTGACAGTTGCAGTGATTGGCTCTCAGACCAGGGCTTTATTGCAGCTTGTATGGGTCAGCCCCTACCAGCCACACAGAGCCTGAGAATGGCTCTTTTCTCCCTAGGGAGAGATAGTTGGTTTTGAAAAGGGAAATCAATCCGGGCTAATTTAATTATATGCTTGTTCTCTGACAAATTACTTGAAATTATGGTGACTGATGATGTAGTTAAAGTATTCATCTTGATTTATGAGTGTTGTGGAGGGGAAAACCCACCCTTTGTGCTGACATGCAGTGCTTCTGCGATGAGTTGTATGGGTCTTTCCCTACATTGACTGCTTACCCAACACCAGCTGGGTGTCCTATGATTGAGTTCAACTCTGTCTCTGCCTGGAGTTGGCACAGACCTCACAGGTCAGGGACTCAGCACCACAAAGCTGCTCCTACCTCAGATGCCAGGGGAGTTCCCTGTGCACTCCATCTAACCTAGCTACACATTGAAAGCTCCCATCATCTTCTCCTTGGGCTTAGTAGTGTAGAGTGTCTTACATGCCAGAGAAACAGCTTGCTCACTATTACTTACCTATCACAAAGAATATTTTAAAGAATTCAAATGGGGCTGGAGAGATGGCTCAGCAGTTAAGAGCTCATACTGCTCTTGAAGAGGACCTGAGTTTGGTTCCCAGCACCTACATCAGGCAGCCTACAACTACCTGTAACCCCAGCACCAGAAGATCAGATGCCCTCTTCTGGACTCTATAGGCACTGCACTCATGCACCCCCCACACATATATACACATAGTTTAAAAATAATTTTTAAAATCTTTAAAAATTTTATTTATTTTAATTTTATGTGTATGGGTGGTTTGTCTGCATGTGTGTAAATGCACCATGTGTGTGCTTGGTGCCTGAAGAGGCAGAAGAGGACATTGGATCTGCAACTGAAGTTATAGTTATATATATAGTTGTGAGCCTCAATGTGGGTGCTGGGAATTGAACCCAGGTGCTCTGCAAGAGCAGCCAGTGCTCCTAACTGCTGAGTCATCTCTCTGGCTCCCAGCCCTGGTGTCTTCTACTTTAAAATGGTGTTTTTGTTCTGGTTCTGGATGCATCCACTTAGTCTCTCTGTAGTCCCAGCTGGTCTGGAACTTGCTATGTAGACAAGATTGGCCTTGAACTCACAGATATCCACCTGCCTTTGCTTCCCGAGTGCTGGGACTAAAGGCGTGCACCACTGTGCCCTGCTCTTCTTGCTTTTTGAGAGAAGGTCTCACTAAGTTGCCAGATTGGTCTGTAACTCACTCTGTAGCTCAGGCTAGCCTTAAACTTTCAATTCTCTTGCCTCAGCCACCATAGTAACAGAAATTACATATAGGCTTGTGCAACCAGGCTGTGCAGGCAGTCCAATTTCAAAGCCAGACTTTGACCATGATTACAGGGTGCCACCTTCTTCCTTGTACTGCCTCAGACTCAAGGGAACATGCCTACAAGCACTAATTTTAGAACCAGCTTTAATGTTGACATCAGCCTAGTGTCAGGTTGGAATGCCTGACACCTTATATAGAGATTATATAATTAGATGTGCCTATGTGCTGAAAGAATTTTCCATTTGGCCTAGGTGAGGGGTGGGTTGGTACAGTGGCACATGGGTGGTCCTCTGGTGTAGGGGCACCTAGGGGTACTGAAACAGCCTCAGACTGGAGCCCTGTACATCAGGAAGTAGTTCCAACACTGTGCAGAGTTCTTCTCTGGGGCTTAGTGTCCTCAGTAGTAAGGGAGGTAAGGGAGGAGGTGGGCCTCTTGAGAGGGAGGTTCCCTCAAGCCATGTGCTCATTTTGTTCCCCAGGTCACGCTCATTCACTCCAGAGTACCCCTGGCCGACAAGGAACTGCTGCCCTGTGTGCGGCAGGAAGTGAAAGAGATCCTCCTTCGTAAGGGCGTGCAGCTGCTGCTGAGTGAGTGGACTTTGCCCCTCCTGCCTGTCCTCTGGCCTGTGATGGGTGCCATCTCAGCCATGCCTCCAGTGGGGTGGGCGCCCACTCAAGTGCCCTCCTTCCCTCTGTACCTGGGTTTTAGTGGGAATAGTTAGAAGCATCTTAGCCCACTTGAGCCTTGTCCAGCTGACAGTCTAAGTCATGGGGTGGCAGTGCCTGTGACTGCTCTGGCATGGGGATGGTATATGCTGAATGACTTTTTAAGTGATTCTAAAGGGTTTGTCCTGAGCTTTTTTTAAAAAATATTTTATTATTTTTATTTTTTTATGTATATGAATGTTTTGCCTGCATATATGTAAGTGTACCTATGTTGTGCAATGCCTGTGTAGGACAGCCAGTGTTCTTAACCACGGAGTTATCTCTCCAGCCCAAGTGTGACTTTTTGTCCAGAGCAGGAGAGCACTGGCCCCAGCATTTAGAGTGGGCTTCTAATCCCAGTGGGGTGATGCCTATACTTCGCCACCCTGGGTATCACCTCCTCTTGTTTTGTGGGAAGAGGTGCGGGGGGCTGGTGTGGAAGTCCCTCCCACCTGTCACAGCCTCTGGTAACTGGTCATAGAGGATGGGGAGTGCTTTATTTACAGGCAGGCTTCCCTAACTTTCAGGCAGATTTCTCTCACTTTCTTTGCTATTTGTTATTCATTCTTTATTTTTTTCCTTCTCCTTTTCCGGGAGAGGCTTTCATGTAGCCTAGGCTGACCTTGAACTCACTATGTAGCTAAGGATGACTTTGAACTTTTCATTCTTTTGCCTCCATCTTCCAGGTGCTGGGATTGCAGGCATAGAGCTCTATGCTTGGTTTATGTAGCACAGAGGTTGAAACCCAGGGCCGCATGCATCTTAGGCAAGCACTCTACCAACCAAGCTCTATCCCCAGCCCTTTCTTGGCTCTCTGGGCTGGGTTATTCTGGGAGGCCTCCTGCCCAGACAAGATGGGCAAGCTGCCACTCAGAGGGAAGAGGACTTCTGTTGAATAGCATTTCCTAGAACTCCTTGGAAAGCCCAACTTTGCAGGTTCCTGGAACCTTCCTCCAATTGGGCTCCTTGGGGACAGATGTCCACATTGTGCTCTTGGGAGTGGAGTGGGGCAGGAGAGTACACTGAGGAGTTGGGGACAGGAGACATGAGGAGGGTAATTGCTTTCCCCATGGCCCACCTTGGTGTGGGCACTGGCCTCTGCCAGCTTCCTGTCATGGACCCCTTCACAGGTGAGCGAGTGTGCAACCTGGAGGACCTGCCTTTCAATGAGTACCGGGAGTACATCAAGGTGCAGACAGACAAGGGCACCGAGGTAGCCACCAACATGGTCATCCTTTGTAGTGGTATCAAGATCAACAGCGCTGCCTACCACACTGCATTTGGTAAGTAGGTGGCGGGGCCATGGTCATGTCCCTAAGCTACCTCCTCTCTGGCACCCCAAGATGCCCCACATCCCTTGCCTCCCCACCCCCCAAATCAGCACCCTTTTCTTTGCCCCTTCATCCCAAACGCTCACTAGTTCGTCCCAATGGTGACCTTGAACCTTTAAGAGCTTCCTTCAGCTGCTTAGCCCAAGGAGACCCAGGGTTAGAACTGCCCCTTAGTGGTGAGAGATGAAACAGGCTTCAGAGAGGGAAGAAAGACCTTTCCTGGATTTAGAGGACATCCCAGTCAGGCTTTTCTCCACCCACAGGTGCCTTGCTCTCTCCAAATCCACATCCAAACATTAGTATTTTGTTACTTCAGCTCAGATCCTCCCTTTGGGAAAATGGGGGCCCTAACATGGCCTCTTTTCTTAAAAGGTCAGTATTTAGTTACCCAGAGGGATAGAAGGCGGCCTGATATGTGTTTAAGTGTCTGTGTATGAGTGGGCAATGCAGAGGCCAGGCCCTATGGTTGCTTTGTGTCCCCAGGTCCCTGCCATTTGCTCCTGGACTCATTTCTCTGACCAGTATCTCCTGCTGCTGTCCAGCAGGGAGTCAGTGTTCAATCCAGAAGGAAGCTGATCTGGAGGAGTGGGGATCAAGCACTTAGAATGTGCAGAGAAGTTAGAATTTAATACCTTGTTATCCTAATGCTATATTTTCAAGATAAGTTCATTTAAGTCCTTTAAGAAAAGCCATTTATCATCTAGGAAAGTCTAGCATTTATTTTAAAATTCCAATCTAAGTTCAAAAGGAAACTTAAGATTTGGACAGCCATTGTACTTGTTTTTCTAATTTAAAAATATTTTATGTGTATGAGTGTTTTGCTTAGTTCCAGTGAAGACCAGAAGAGGGTGTCAGATCAACCGGAACTGTAGTTACAGATAGTTGTGAGCTGTCATATGGGTGCTGGAAGGTGAACCTGGGTCCCCTGCAAGAGCAGCCAGTGTGTTAACCTTTGAGCCATCTCTCCAACCCCTAGACATTGCACTTGTAAAGAGCTCTGGTGCTCTGCCTCAACTACATGGATTGGGCTTTCCTTGTCAGGAAGGGTCTTAGGTGGGGATATCATGCAGGATGACAGCAGGTGGGCATGTCACATCTTGAGCACATGCCTATGAGGTGACTGGATCCATACCCAGGGCTCATCCCTTTGTTCCTGAGGCCACATAGCATGGCTACTGGGTTTGGGTGTTGTCTTGCCCAGCAGAGAGCAGACTGGCCAGCAACAATGCTCTGAAGGTGAACGAGTTCCTCCAGGTGGAGGGTTACAACAACATTTATGCCATTGGTGACTGTGCTGACATCAAGGAGCCCAAGATGGCCTATCACGCCGGCCTGCATGCCAATGTTGTTGTGGCCAACATTGTCAACTCTATGAAGCAGAGGCCTCTTAAAGCCTACAAGCCAGGTAAGGAAAGCCTGGGCACGTTACAGTTGCTAAAGTTTGGACTTAGACATGCAGAAGGCTTTTGGAGCTGTAAATGATCATTAGAACTGCAGACTTAGCTCAAAGCCTCTTGGAAACAAACCAGGGCTAGGGTTGTAGCTCAGTGGTAGAACTCTTGCCTGGCATGTGTGAGGCCCTGGGTTTGATCCCTAGCACTGTTAAAAACAGTAGAGGCTGGGGAAGATGACTCATTTGGTAAAGTGTATACAAGGAAGACCTGATGTAAAAAAATTGGGCCTTGTGGCCTGTGTTTGCAATCCCTGTGCTGGGTAGGTGGAAATTGGTGGATCCCTGGGGCGCATTGGCCAGTCAGCCTAAATTACTTGGCTAGTTCCAGGCCAGTGAAAGACCCTATCTAAAAAAAAAAGAAATAGCTGAGGTTGTTCTCTGGTCTCCACACTCACACAGACACGGTCACAGACCCAGACCCAGGCCCAGGCCCAGACCCAAAAGGAAGGATGACTTGCCTTCCTAAAAGTCATGCCTGATAGAGTCTGAAAGCCCAGGAATTAGGGTGATGTCTCTCAAGCATTATCCTGCTCTGTGTATGTGTGTCTGTCTCATAGGTGCACTGACATTCCTCCTGTCCATGGGCAGAAACGATGGTGTGGGCCAGATCAGTGGCTTCTACGTGGGCCGGCTCATGGTTCGGCTGGCCAAGAGCAGGGACCTGTTCATCTCCACAAGCTGGAAAACCATGCGGCAGTCTCCTCCATGACAGGGAGGCTGCATGGGAGATGAGGTACTGCTCGGATGACAGACTGCTCGACAAAGGGCACCCTCCTGACAGGTGCTGGGGCAGAAGCTCTGTCTGGAGCAAGGTGCCAATGATGTACTGTCTGGAAATATAACTTATGTAAAACCAAAAATGAGAGGCAGAGAGGAAAGGAAACATTAAAAAAGACAAAGAGACTCTAGATTCTTACTGAATTTGGAAGGTCTGCTTGTAGCTGTGCTGACTAAAGGGTCTTGAGGTGACAGAGGCAGCATTCTTTACTGCAAGCTTCTGGTGTGTGTGTGTGTGTGTGTGTGTGTGTGTGTGTAGTGTGTGTGTACATGTATGTACACGGTGAATGTATATGGCTTTGGGAGAGATGTTCAAAGCTCTTGGTGGGGCAGAGGGCTGGGCTCCTGTGGTTGGAGTCATGTTTATAGTATGGCCACCCAGCAGGATGAGACCAGCTAAGGAAGGGGTGCTGGGGTGGGAAGGTGGCCTGTACCCTGAACCTCTTCCCGCATGGGGATGGGGAACTCATACATCCCATAAGAAGCAGGTCATTAACTTCCTTAGTTCTACATTCTGTTTTGCCCTCCTTTCCTCCCTCCCTCTCTCCCCCCTCCTTCTCTCTCTCTCCCTCCCTCCCTCCCTCCCCCCTTCTCTCTCTCCTTTCCACCCTCCCTCCCTTCCTTTCTTCCATCCTAGACAGGGTCTATTTATATGCCTCAGATTGGTTTTGAACTCCTAAGCTCAAGTGATCCTCCTGCCTCAGCTTCACTAGTAGCTGGGACCCTCTTTAACCTTCATGAACCTTTCTGTATGTCTATGTTTAGCTCCTGGCCATATATCGTAGGTACATTTATGAAGAGTTAGACACAATTCCCCTCTGGCTAGCCCATCCTAGCAGGGTGAAGTTTTATGAAGCTTGAGGGGTTAAGAAGCCTGGCTTGCCACTGTGGGAGGCATATAAGGAAGCTACGTCACTGTGGGTAGGGTACTGCCTGGTTGATCTTCAGAACAGAGGGACACCTGCAGGTGATCTTCAGGGCATTTCCAGGCTACGGACACAGGCAGATGTGGACGTGGCAAAGCCCCAGCTGCTGTTAGGGATGGGTAGGGTCCTATGTTGCTGGTTTCCTGGCCAGCCCCAGTGCCACTTGTCTGCCTGCCCAGCCTTGTTGGCAGTGATGTCTGCCACAGACTACTGTGGTGCATAATTGGCTTCTTCATTCAAGTGAGATCTTCTAGTAGGGGTAGCTGCTTTTGCATCATCTCTGTTTGTGGCAGAAGAGGCTGAGAATTTGCCAAATAGAATCAGGCCTGACTCGCCTCACTTGTCTCTTCTGCTTGCTTTTGGCCTTGGAATACCAGCCTCCCTGGCACTCCTAGCCTAGACCATTGGGCTGTGGCTAGGGTCTATTTCATTTAGTTGCATAGGCTAGAGTGAGACTTGTGTCTCTACCCTAGAGGTTGGTGATCGCTGGCAGCTTTGTCCATGGCTTTGCTGTTGTGGACACTGGCCAGCAGGCTCACCCTCCCCAGGGGCAGGATCAGCCGCCTGCGAAAAGCCCACCGTGGTGCTGTCTGCCAACCCAGGAGCCCATCACGATGCTAACTCTGGAGCCTGCCATGGTGCTGTCTGTTGACCTGGGAGCCCACTGTGGTCCTGTCTGACCCCAGGCTTTGCAGAGCAATGGTGGGATTCTCAGCTTGTTAGTGACATGCCTTGTCATATTTACTTACAACATTCTAGAAGAATCCACCTGTGGGGACACAGTTTTCCAAGTGGTGGAAAATATTGCAATAAAAGAGTATAAGAAAGACACTGGATCTTTTATTTTTTTTTCCTTTCATTTTCTTTTTCTTTAAAAAAACAAAATGAAACAAACAGAAATCCCAAAGCAAAAACTTTTTAGGTGGAGTTACAGATATTTGGGGGGGGGGTCAGAGGAGGGGACTCTAAAACAGATGAGAAAAGCACCCAGGGATGTGTTTCCTGTCTTCTCTCCACTGAGGAAGAAAGCCAGTACTCCCAAGTGGTTCACTCCCTCTTCACTTGGAAAAAGGGAGGAACCAAAGATTTAAGAACTTTGAAGTGATTTTTTTTTTTTTTTTTTTTTGGTGAGGGTGTATAAAAGTCAATGCTATAAATCTAAACGAGGTCTGTTTTTATTTTATTTTTTTTTAAAAAGTTCTAAAACAACAGGAAGAAAACATATGAGCAGAAATCCCTGGTGGAGCCCTGGTTAATTACAGAAGAGGCCCTTTGCAGGAGACTATAAAATGCAGGGGGCCCCTTCCCCTGGTGGATGGGACCTGTGCCCGCTGCCTCTGCTCCCATGTCCCTCTCAGCCACCCTCTGTTCCCTTGCATGTCACCTTTCCTCGCTCCTTTTAAAAAATAAAACCCCACTCTTATGATATCGCTGGTCCTCCATCCCCGCTGTAACTACTTGATGTCCAGTTTGGCCATCTCCTGCACATAGATGCCGATACTCTCACTGTCAAAGAGCAGAAAGTACACGTTCTTCAGCGAGGACGCGCTTGAGTCATCGAAGTGGGCAGAGATGGCCTTGAGGGTCACCTGGGCGGCCGTCTGTTTGGGAAAGCAGTTTCTGTGCCCAAAGCGAAAGGAGAGCCTGTGTCATTTTGGTCCCTGGACCCACTGTTGTCTCTCCCTTAGTCTGGGTGTTGGGGGGGGTGTGGGCATCAGTTCCTTATTTCTGGCCCTGGGCCCTTGTTTGTACCACATGGAACCTCACCATGCATGGGGTCAGCCCACACGGCTTCTCTGATACTAGTAGAAGGGCCAGCCTGGAAGACTTGGGTAGGCGGAGCTGCCTGTAGTGGATGGGTTACCACAGTGATTTTAGCCAAGGTCACAGAGCGGGAAACTAAGGGGTGTCCTGTATTTGAATCTCTGTCTGCCTACTCAAAGAACTTGGCTTTGCAAACTTGCATTTATAAGACCTGGTCTTCAAAAAAAGCAAACGTGTTTGTTGGAAGCTAGTTTACATGCTGATCAGATTGTTCAACAAGGGCAAGATGTGCACCCGACAGCTCAGTTCCAAATTGCTGGGGATGTGACTCAGTTGATAAAATGCTTGACTAGCATACACAAAACCCTGGGTTTGATCCCCAACACTGAATAAACCAGAGGTGGTGGTGCATGTCTGTAATCCCAGCACTCAGGAGGCAGAGGCGGGAGGATCAGAGGTTCAAGGTCATCCTCAGCTACATAGTGAGTTCAAGACCCTGCTTCCAAAAAAGAAAATTCTTTTCATGCACTTAATCTGGGTAGGCTGGCAGTCAAAGTTTGTTGAGGTCCCCAAGCCCAAGGGAGCCATCGATAGTGCTGCCCACCAGCCTCTAGGGGACATAGCCATCATGTCCAAGACCTCTGTTATAGGTTCAGTATGGGCCTGCCTTACGAATGTGTGCTTCTGTGTAGAACACACTGCCTATGGTTCTGCCCCTGGAGAATATATCCCACAGTATTCATTAGTTCATTCTTAGCCTTCCTATGTCACTGAGCCACTTCGTAGCAAGCGTCAGTGAGAGGCCTGCACTGCTCTGGATGTGGATGTCAAAGCTGCATCCTCCTCTGCTGTTCCTTAGGGGCTTCATCATCCTTGGGGATTATGAAGCAAGTTGGGCCCAGGTGCCCACATTCGAACCAGGGGATGTTGGAGCTGCGGGGGATGTTGGTCTGCAATTTGCAGACCACTTGGGCAGTAGCAAGGCTTGTGAGCCTGGTGTTTTCTTTCTGGTCTTATGTTTTAGGTGAGGACCACTGATGGGGATGTGGGCTTTGAACATGGCAGGCTTTCAAAAACTAACATGAGGGCATTGTCAGGATGGCTCAGTCAGGAAAGTGCTTGCCCTACAAGCATGAGGACCTGAGTTTAATTTCTAGAACCTATGAAAAAAGGCCAGGCATGGTGATTCACGCTTGTAATCCCAGCTCTGGGAGGCAGAGACAGGTGGATCCCTAGGGCTAGCTGGTCAGCCAGCCTAGCCTAATCAGTGAGCTCCAGACCAATGAGACTATGCCTCAAAGAATAAGGTGGATGGTACCTGTCCTGGTTAGCTTTAATTGTCAACTTGACACAGCCTAGAGTCATCTGAGGAGTTTCAGTTGAGAAATTGACCAAGCTGTGTCTGTGAGGGATTTTCTTGATTGATGATTGATGTGGGAGGACCTAGCCTATTGTGGGTGGTGCCTTCCTCAGGCAGATGGTCCTGGGCTATATAAAAAAGCTAGCTTAGTGTATCCCCACACACGTATATCTACATGAGCATGCACCCACAAGCACACACACACACAAACCTAACATGCTACCTTGCCTTTGCCCATGGCACCTCCCAGTAGCTGCCTTTCTGTCTGGGCTTTGACATTGACAAGGTAGGAGAACTAGCCTCAGCCATGGAGACCTGCCAAGGGCCAGGGGGCCTGTCTCCGTTTGGAAGGTGGAAACTGGATTTAACTCTGTTGCCTAATATGCAGGCTATGCTGGCAGGCCTTGGCTGGTCTTCTGTGAGTGTGGGCATTGTTGGGGAGTAGCTGGTGCCCAGGGGAAGGGCTGGGGGTATCAACTCAGAAACAGCATCCTACCTGCCACTGGGAAAGGGTGGGAAGGCAACCGATTTAAGCTTCTTGTCTTCAGCCGCTGAGAGGCAGTTTTTGATGGTCTCTTCCAGCTGTTCCTCACATTTGTCGGAGCCCCACTGGGGGATGTGACAGTGGATGACAAATTTGGCTGCAAGTCCACTGGATTGGCTGACGGCAGCTGAGATGGGTGGTAGGGGAGAGACAGAGACAGAGAGGAGGAAGATTATTTTATTTCCTAATTTCAATCTTTAACTGGGGGATTAGGCTAGGCCTCACAGGTGACACTGTGAGATCCATGGGGGATAAGGAGGTGAAAGAGCACGTGGCTAGACATCCCCAGTGGCTGTGAGGATGGTTTTTCAGGAGGCAGAGGAATCAGGACCTCCCCTGACAGTAGCACAAGCTTTGAGTGGAAGCATTGAATACTGATGTGACAATCTGTCACTTCTTGATGACAAGCCAGCAGCCTCAGGTCAGGAACCTAATCATAGTGGGCCCTAGTGACAGGAATACATCAAAATTGTATCTGGTGCTGTGGGAGGTTGAGTGATGCTCCTTGCTCCCAACATCCACATCCGAATCCCTGGGTTTCATAACTGTTATCTGGCATGGCCAAGGGAACTTTGTGGATGCAACTAAGTTAAGGATGCTGGAGATTCTCATGGGTTGTCTGGGTGGCTGTGGTGGGTAGTTTTTAATTGTCAACCTGTCATAGCCTAGAATCACCTGAGAAGGGACCCTCCCCTGTGGGTATGTCTTCAGGGGACTGTCTTTTAAAAAATATTTTGCTTATTATTTTATTTTATGTGTATGAGTGTATTGCCTGCAAGTAAGTGCACCATGTTGTGCAGTGCCCACAGAGGTCAGAAGGGGGCATCGGATCACATGGAACTGGAGTTATGGACTATTTTTAGCCACCATGTGGGTGCTGGGAACCAAACCCAGGTCCTCTGTAAGAGCAGTCAGTGATCTTAACTGCTGAACCATCTCTCTAGCCCATGGGGGATTCTCTTGATTGTTAACTGATAACCAGCCCATTGTGGATGGCACCATCCCCTGGGTCCTGAACTGTATAAGACAGGAGAAAGTGGGAACTAGGGAGATGGCTCAGTAGTTAAGAGCACTTGTTGCTCTTGCAGAAGACCTGGGTTCAGTTCTCAGCACCCACATGGTTGCTAACAGCCATCCTAACTCCAATTCCAAGAGATCCAGCATCCTCTTCTGGTCTCCAGGGCATTGCACAACATAGTACACTTACATACATGCAGGCAAAACACTCATACATTAAAAAAAAAAAAACAATGGCTCAGCAGAGGTCCTCTTGTAGAGGACCGAGTTCCATTCCCAGCACCCACATGGTGGCTCATAACCATCTGTAGCTCCAGTTCCAGGGGATCTGACGCCCTCTTCTGACCTCCTTGGGCATTACACAACATGGGTGCACTTATGTACATGTAGGAAATACACTAATACACATAAAATAAAAATAATAAAATATTTTTGAAAACAAACATAAAAGAAACCCCAAAAAGACAGGAGAAAGCTGGGGATTTTAGTAAGCAAGCTTCTCCATGCCTTTGTTCTCTCTCGGCTCTTGACCTTGGATGTGATCCTCTGAATTCCTGTCTTGACTTCCCTGCAGTGGTGGACCATAACCTAGAACCTTAAGCCAAATAAACCCTGTACTCCCCTCAGTTGCTTCTGGTCAGGGTGTTTTGTCACAGCAGCAGAAATGAAACTACAACAGTGACCTAAGCGTGTGGAGTTAGGGACCAGCCTCGGATGTCTGGAATTCCTCAGGCACCCTTCACCTTTATTTTTATTTATTTTATTTTTATCGTTTATTAAATAACCATATAATTAGAAGAAGCATTTCATTAGAACAGCATTGACTTATTCAATAACTATTTCCAGAGCTAAGATGCAGCTCTTTCAAAATTGGCTGTAAATTTTTAGGTATATAGTTGAATTAATACAGTTATATAATATACTCTGTCTAAACCCTATAAGACATAAAATTAAATGAGGTTTTAAACTTTAAAAAAGATCTCCATTTCATTATTAAAACACAGTTTTATACAGAAAAATTCATTTTTAATATGATTGACACTAAGATGCACATGCATTTCTAATCTCTATATATCTGATTATTACTAGTCACAGTTGGTTACTTTCTGAGCTCCTTGGCATCTGAGCATGGATATACGGTCATCAGATAGATTTCAGTGGTAATGTTTTTTACATCTAATTATTAAGGAGCAAATTTTTATGCTTTGAAGAATTATTTTTTATATTTTTAAAAATTTAATAACCACATGATTAGAAGAAGCATTTTTTCACAGTTTTAACATATTCAGTAACACTCCAGAACAAGGATACATTTCTTTTAAAAGTGGCTGTAAATTTTTAGGTTCACAGTTGAATTAATACGGTTATACAATATTGAACTCAGTATAAACCCTGTAAGACATAAAACTGAATGAGTTTTTAACCTTTAAAAAAGATCTCCATTTCATTTTAGAATATATTGTTCCTTGCAGAAAGACTCATTGT
>NW_008332825.1:353171-353756 GCF_000622305.1 Nannospalax galili
TTGATCTGCTATGGATAAATTGTCAGTATGTTGTAGGAGTAATATGGTTCCCTCTGGTTTTCAAAACTAGCTACGCATTATTTCTCTCTCACATTGTTTCACTCCTCCATCATGGTTTTCCCACTTAAGGTGCCTCCAGTTCCCCCCTTGATCCCTTCTATGGTCCTACCTCTCTTGAGGCCCTTCTTTCCCTTTATCCTCTAGGTTCCTTGTATACCCTTCCCTCCCCCTTCCTTAAACTAACCCAATTTTTATCCATATCTCCCTTATTAAGGCCTGTTTCCTACTGTTCTTCTCTTTCAGGTTATTTCTTTTCCTTTACCTCCCTGTTTCCTTTCCATTATCCTGGTTCCTATAGTTATGTCTGGTTGCATACTTGTTTATCAGAGTCTGGTTCTAGGATCCACATATGAGGGAGAACATATGTCAATTTTTTTTCTGAGTCTGTGTTACTTCACTTAGTATAACAGTTTCTAGTTCCATCCATTTACCTGCAAATTCCATGATTTCATCTTTCTTTACTGCTAAGTAAATATCCATCGTATAAATGAACCACATTTTCATTATCCACTCATCAATTGAGGG
>NW_008332825.1:354175-354814 GCF_000622305.1 Nannospalax galili
CTTAGTCCATCTTTTAATTGGGTTGCTTCTTGTCTTGGTTCTCTATTTGTTGAGTTTGTTATATATTCTGCTTATTAAACCTCTGTCAGATGTTTCGCTGGTGAAGATTGTCTCCCATTCGGTGGGTTTTCTGTTTGCTTCCTTGGTTGTCTCCTTTGATGTACAGAATCTTTTTAGTTTAACGAGGTCCCATTTGTTAATTCTTGTCCTTGTTTCCTGAGCAATTGATGTCCAGTTTAAAAAATCCTTTCTTACATCTATATCTTGTAGGTTTTTCCCAATGTTTTCTTCTAACAGTTTCAGAGTTTCAGGCTTTACTTTGAGGTCTTTGATCCATTTGGAATTGACTTTTGTGAAGGGTGAAAGATAGGGGTTTAGTTTCATTCTTCTACAGGTGGAGATCCAGTTTTGCCATCGCCATTTGCTGAACATGCTGTCTTTCCTCCAGTGAATATTCTTGGCCCCTTTGTCAAATATCAGATGGCTGAAATTGCATTTATTCATATTTGGGTCTTTGATTTTGTTCCATTGATCTATGGGTCTATTTTTTGCCAGTCCCATGTTGTTTTTATGACTATAGCTCTGTAATACAGTTTGAAATCTGGTATAGTAATCCCCCCAGCATTGCTCTTAGTGCTT
>NW_008332825.1:355114-355535 GCF_000622305.1 Nannospalax galili
GGTTTGTAACCTGCCACTTTACTGAACGTGTTAATAATTTCTAGAAGGTTTTGGGTGGAATTTTTGGCATTCCTTAGATATAATATCATATCATATGTTAAAAGGGATAATTTGACCTCTTCCAATTATTACTCCTTTAATTTCCTTCTCTTGTCTTAATGCTCTTGCAAGAGTTTCAAGTACTACGTTAAAGAGAAGTGGGGTTAGTGGACAGCTTTGTCTGGTTCCTGATTTTAATGGGAATGCTTCCAGTTTTTCTCCATTCAGAATGATGTTGACTATGGGTTTGTTGAATATGGCTTTAAATATGGTGAGGTATTTTCCCTCCAGCTCAATTCCCTCTAGGGCTTTGAATATAAATGCATGTTGAATTTTGTCAAAGGCCTTCTATGAATGTCACTTTCTTTCCTATATTAGTGTG
>NW_008332825.1:355639-357050 GCF_000622305.1 Nannospalax galili
GATATTTTTGATGTGTGTCTGTATGCAGTTTGCAAGTATGTTGTTGAGAATTTTTGCATCTATGTTCATTAAGGATATGGGTCTATAGTTTTCTTTTTTTGGTTGTTTCTTTTCCTGGTTTTGGTATTAAGAGTGATGCTGGCTTCATAGAAGGAATTTGGAAGTTCTCCCTCCATTTCTTTCTTTTTGAATAAATTAAGTAGTATTGGATGCAGATCTTCTTTAAATATCTGATAGAATTCTGCTGTAAATCCATCTGGTCCTGGGCTTTTCCTAGTTGGTAGGTTTTGTATTACTGTTTCAATTTTTTTGTGTTATGGGTCTGTTTAAACTGTTAATCTCTTCTTGGTTTAGTTTTGGTGGTTCCCATGCCTTTAGCTATCCATCCATTTCTTTTAGGTTTTCAAATTTAGTAGCATATAGGTTTGTAAAGTATTCCCTTATAATGTTTTGTATCTTCCTGGTGTCTGTTGTGAGGTTTCCCCTTTCATCTCTGATTTTGTTGATTTGGAGGTGCTCTTTCTTTTGGTTAATTGGGCTAGCGGTCTGTCAATCTTGTTTATCTTTTCAAAGAACCAGCTCTTGGAATTGTTGATTCTTTGTATTGTTTTCTTTGATTCAATTTCATTGATTTCTGCCTTGATTTTTGTTATTTCTTCTTGTCTACAGGGTTTGGGTTTTGTTTGCTGTTACTTTTCAAGTGTGTTGAGTTGTAGTGTTAAGTCATTTATTTGTGTTCTTTCCGATTTTATTGCAATGTTAAGTAGTTTATTTGTGTTCCTTTCGATTTTTTTTATGTAGGCACTTAGAGCTATAAACTTCCCTCTAAGAACCGCTTTCAGCATGTCCCAGAGGTTTTGTCGTGTTGTATTGTCCTTTTCATTTAATTCCAGGAATACTTTTATTTCTTTCTTAATTTCTCTTTTGACCCATTCATCATTCAGGAGTGTGTTGTTTAATCTCCATGTGTTCATGTGGTGATTAGGGCTTCTTCGGGTGTTGATTGTAAGCTTTATTACATTGTGATCTGATAGAATGCATGGAACTATTTCAATCTTTTTAATTTGTTAAGGTTTGTTTTGTGCCCCAATATATGGTCGATTTTGGAGAAGGTTCCATGGGGTGCTGAGTAGAAAGTATGTCCTTTGGTGCTTGGGTGGAATACTCGGTAGATGTCTGTTAAGTCCATTTGATATATGGTATTGTTTAATTCTGATGTCTCTCTGTTAATTCTCTGCCCTGTTGACCTATCTAATGGAGACGGTGGGGTATTGAATTCACCTACTATTAATTAATTGGGGTTAATCTGGGTCTTAAAGTCCTGTAGTATTGTTTTTATGAAGTAGGGTGCACCAAAGTTTGGTGAATATATGTTCATGATTGTAATATCTTCTTGATTGATTGTTCCTTT
>NW_008332825.1:357964-360378 GCF_000622305.1 Nannospalax galili
ATTTTATATTGGAGTGGCTGGATTGCTTTTGTCTTCAGGAGTTCCCACAGAGGCCCAATTCAGGTGAGGGTCAGATGTTTTCAGGGTTTCTCCTAAGGTCTGGATCCCTCCAGGGACGATTTTGGCCTCAGGAATTTGGGGGTTGGACTGGCCTGGGAGCCTGGCTCAGGAAAGATGCTGGTCTAGGGCAGCTAGTGGCCCTGCCACCAAGAGATACAAAGGCAGATGGGGCGGGAAGAGGCTCCAAGGCCTCCTGGAGACTGCACTGAGGATCTGGGTTGGTCCTGGAGAGAGGCCTGAGGAGGGTCCTGCAGGCCCGGGAAGCAGAGGGAGGTGAGGGCCGGGCCAGTCCCAGAAGCAGAGCTCCTGGGGCCCAGAGAAGGCACTCCGTTGGGTGGCCCTGCCACCAAGAGATACAAAGGCAGATGGGGCGGGAAGAGGCTCCAAGGCCTCCTGGAGACTGCACTGAGGATCTGGGTTGGTCCTGGAGAGAGGCCTGAGGAGGGTCCTGCAGGCCCGGGAAGCAGAGGGAGGTGAGGGCCGGGCCAGTCCCAGAAGCAGAGCTCCTGGGGCCCAGAGAAGGCACTCCGTTGGTCCCTGAGAGAGGCCTATGGGTAGGAGTGAGGCCTGTGGTGGGTTATAATTGTATTTTTTTGAGACAGGGTCTTTTTCTTACCAAGCAGGTTAGTCTAGTGGCTCCCCACTGCTAGGGTTACAAGTATGCTCCATTAATCATGTCTGTTTTTTTGTTGTTATTTCTGATTTTTTGAAAAAATGTGGGCTCTGGGGATTGAACTCTGGTCCTCATACTTGGAAGGCAAGCACTTTACCAACAGCCTTTTCCCCAGGCCCTACCATGGCTGTTTTATTTTGTTTGAGACAGGGTCTCATGTAGCACAGTGGGCTTCAAACTTCCTTTGTAGCAGAGGATGATCTTGACCATCTGATTCTCCTGTCTCTACTTCCCCAGTGCTGGAATGACAGGCATGTTCAACCACACCTGGGTTACAATGGCCTTTTGAATACAGTCATGTCTGCCCCATACTATAAGGGTAGGATTTATTGGTCTGACATAGAGCTTATGCTTATGTGAATTTAGGCCCTCCCTGACCTTAGAATGGATTGTCTGTTTCCTTGGACAGGGATAGCATTTGATTGACTCTACCTACTTGGCAGAGAGTTGGCAATAGCCTGAAATTGGATCTCATAATCTGGGCTCTCTCTCTCTCTCTCTCTCTCTCTCTCTCTCTCTCTCCCTCTCCCCTCTCACTATGTAGCTCCAGCTGGCCTCCAGTTCACAGACATGCATCTGCCTCTGTCTCCTGAGTGCTGGGATTAAAGGTGTGTGTGTCACCACGCTCAGCTTCCTTTTGTTACTTTTTATTTTTTCAAACATGGTTCCTGTCAGTGGCAGACCTGATAGGTACTGTGGCTACTGAGGCTTTTAAGGGAAGTCCTTGTGGCCATCGATCCGCAGAGGTGGCATTTTTGTCCCCACACTTGGGCTATATTCCTCTCTCCCTGGCTCCTTTGCCCATCACTCAGCCTCCACCATGCAGCTGGGCAGCCATTTGGGTTGGGCGATCACCATGTGACCCTGGACTTCTCACTTGGTCATAAGTCTCAAAGAGAGTTCCTGTCCATATCCAATAGAGGCTCAGCATGAAATGGCCTGGCTCAAACAATGCACAGAGGGACTTGCTTCTTCTCTGGGGTCTCCTTGGCTTCCAGCAGTGTCTGGCAGGATGGGTACTCAGATCTTTACTGAGTGAATGGAAAACCCGACTTCCATAAGCTACAAATGCTGGTGCAGCCTCAGCTTCCCTTCTGGTCATTGATAATGCTCCTGAAGTATTTCCCCATCCATCCTGGCTGCCATCCCTATGCATAAGGGCAGGCCTGGACTGCTTGGCCAATTTTTAATTATGTATCTATTTGTGTATGTGTATGTGCATGTGCTCAAGGAGGCCAGAAGAGGGTATCAGATCTCCTGGAGTTAGAGTTATAGGTGATTGTGAACTGCCTGACATGGATGCTGGGAACCAAATTTAGGTCTTCTGCAAGAGCAGTGGGCACTCTCAACGCCGAACCATCTCTCCAAACCCCTCCTTTACCAATTCTAAGAGGCACTAAAAATTTTAAAACATTTTAATTTAATTTTTGTTATTTTGAGTTCATGCTGCCAGAACTGGCCTAGAATTTGCTATGTAGTTGGCTTTGAAATCTTGATCTTCCTGCCTCTATCTCCCCAGTGCTGGGATTACGGGCATATGACACCATTCCCAGCTCTAAAAGTTTACCACCATCCCTGTGCCCCTCTTCCCTGCAGTGTTGCTATTTGATCCCAGGTCCTCATATGTGTTAGGTAAGTATTCTACCACTGAGCCACATCCCAGCCATTTAAATTTTTTTTT
>NW_008332825.1:362494-386924 GCF_000622305.1 Nannospalax galili
AGCCATTTAAAATTTTTTTTTCATGTTTTAGTATCTTTGAAATAAATGCACCTTACAATCATTGTCAGCCTAGAAGAAACTGAAGTTCTTGCAGAAATTAGTGGCATTTCCTCTGTCTCCCAAGGTCAGGCCCCACTCACTTCTCTGTGTGAGTTTTTAGGGATGCTGAATTGGGCAGACCATCACCAGAAGCACTGGCTTGCAGCTCAGATTCACTAGCAAGGCTTTTTCCCCCAACTCATCCACCTAACACCAAGACCAAGAGCACTGCTGGCTGCCATTTTGCATGGTGAGTCTACATCTTGCTCTTAAACTAAATGTCCTAACTTCATGTGAGGTCAGCTGCTATCCACCTCATTTTGAAAATTTAATATTTCTTTTGAAAATTACATTTATTTGTTTGTGTATATGTGTGTGTGTGCACATTCATGCCACAGTGCATGTAAGGAGGTCAGAGGGCAACTTGCAGCAGTCAATTCTCTCCTTCCACCATGCAGCTTCTGGGGATTGTCAGGCTTGGTAGCAAGCACTGAGCCATCTTGTGGGCCCCTAATTTTTTTTTTTTTAATTTATTTAGTCTTTTTGAAACAGGGTCTCCCTGTAGTCCCAGCTGGTCTGGAATACACTTTGTAGACCAGGCTGGCCTTGAACTCACATAGATCTACCTGCCTCTGCCTCCCTAGTGCTGGGACTATAGGCGTGCACCACCACGCCTGCTTTTTTTTTTTTTTATTTTAAAAGTTTGGGGCTGGAGAAATGACTCAGTGGTTAAAAGCACTTGGCTGTTCTTGCAGAAGGCCGGGGCTCAAATCCCAGCACCCATATGGAAGCTAACAACCAACCTAACTCCATTCCAGGGGATCTGATGCCCTCTTCTGCCCTCCGCAGGCACTGCATCACATGGTGCACTTACACATATGCAGGCATAACACTCATACACATAAAATAAAAATAAATAATTCAAAATAAAAAAGTAAAAGTTTAAAAAACTTTTAGGCCAGGCACGGTGGTACACACCTTTAAATCTCCGCACTTGGGAGGCAGAGGCAGGTGGATTTCTGTAAGATCAAGGCCAGCCTGGTCTTCATAGGGAGTCCAGGCTAACTGGGGCTACAGGGAGAACCTGTCTCAAAAAAACTAAAAACAAACAAAAAAAACCTTTTGGGACTGGAGAGATGGCTCTGTGGTTAAGAGCACTGTCTGCTCTCAAGAGGACCCAGATTCAGTTCCTAGTAGCTAACAATTATCTGTAACTCCAGTTCCAGGGAGTCTGACACGGTCTTGTGACCTCTGTGGGCATTTCATGACTTGAGTGCACTTACATACATGTAGGCAAAACACTCATATGCATAAAAATAAATAAATAAAAATAATTTAAAATTTTATTTGCTGTGTGTGGTGGTATATACCTTTAGTCCCAGCATTCGGGGCAGAGGCAGGTGGATCTCTGTGAGATCCAGGCCAGCCTGGTCTCCATAGTGAATTCCAGGTCAGCTGGGGCTACAGGGAGACCCTGTCTCAAAAAGACCCCCAAAAGGTTTTATTTTTACTTATTTATTTGTATTTTTTAAATATTTTATTATTTTTATTTTATGTGTATATGTGTATTGCCTGCATGTAGGTAAGTGCACCCGTGTCGTGCAATGCCCATAGAGGACAGAAGAGGCTGTTGAATCCCCTGGAACTGTAGTTACAGACAGTTGTTAGCCACCACGTGGATGCTGGGATTTGAACCCTGCTCTTCTGCAAGAACAACCAGTGCTCTTAACTGCTGAATCATCTCTCCAGGCCCCTATTTGTTTATTTTTATTTCACGTGTATGAGTGTTTTGTAGAACAAGACCCTATCTCAAAAAAACTGAAAAACGAAGCCCACAAGATAGTTTAGCAGGTAAAAGCACTTGCTGTGCAAGGCTGACAACTTGAGTTCCATCCCCAGAACCCATGGTTGAATCCTGAAAATTGTCTCTGACCTCCACACACACACTGTGGCACACATGCATGTGCACTTGTACACATATACCATATACACACTAATAGTAATAATTATTATTATAATAATCATTATTATAAATAAAGATTTACCAGTTTAGGGCTGGAGAGATGGCTAAGAGGTTAAGAGCACTGGCTGCTCTTCCAGAGGACCCAGGTTCTCTTACCTGCACATGCTTCTGCCTCCTTAGTGCCAGGACTTCAGGTGGGCACTACTATACTCACCTTACCCATTGTTTTTCTAGCAACGTAGTTGGGAACAGTCCCTGCCTTAACTTTAAGGTCTATCTCGGGTCAGATTCAGACCCCTCTGCACAGCCCGGTACTGTCTCACTTCTGGCTCCTGTGCCCCTCCTTTCCCTGTTTCCTCATACTATGGCCCATACTGCCCAGTGTCAAGGGGGGCCCATCTCCTCACTGGTGTCCATCCCTTACCTCACCTCCCATGGCAGAAGTTGGGGCTCCTCTATGCTATATTAAAAAGAAGTTTAAGGCCGGGAATGATCATACATGCCTTTAATTCCAGCACTCGGGAGGCAGAGGCCAGTCCCTCTGGACAATTTTTAGTGCACATCTCTGATGCTCATGAACATGAACTATCCAGATACTTACAGTCCCCAGAGCATCAGAAATGATCTTCACCAGCCTGCTCAAATGGTCAGAGAGATGCCAAATTGTTGGGAGCTATTAATCCATTATGTACATAAGCTGTGGCAGGCTTGTTTACTGAGTTTGTGTTTTGCACACCAGTACCTAATCTGCCAAATCAGGAGGAATGTGTTTATATGGTGGAGCTCACAAAACAAGTATTTGACCGCTCCTTGACCCTCAGATACATGTGGGAAAAACAGCTGTTGAAACTAATTGAGTTCTTCTGTATAAAAAGGCAGAGCTGAAATAAACCGGGGCTGCAGTCTCTACTGACAGTCCTCCCAAGTATCTTTTCTGTCTCTTGTTTTTTCTTTCAATCCTCACTCCCCTTTAAGGTACTGTCCGTCTTGGCCGGCTGGCACTGGCACCAAATCAGCGTTGTCATTAGCTATGTGTATCTGTGTGTGTGTGTGCATGCACTCGTGTGCATGTATCTTCGTGCACATGCAGGTGCACTTGTGTGTGTACAGGTGGAGGTTGGAGGACAACCTTAGCGTCCACCGCCTTTGAGACAGGGGCTCTCACTGGCCTGAGTTTACCAAGTAGGTGGGCTGGCTGGTGAAGGAGCCCTAGGGATATGCCTGTCTCCTGCCACCTCAGCATTGGCATTACAAGCCCATTCCATAGTGCCTGGCTTTTTTATATGGGTTTTGGGAATTGAATTCAGGTCCTCATGCTATGGTGTATCTTGTCACACACAGTGAACATGTATGAATGTGGGAGACTGGTGAGGATGGGGCAGAGCCAGGCTGAGGATACAGCTCACTCCCACACTTACCTTCAGCAACTTCCAATGGGCCTTGGGATTTTCGAAGCTCCTTTACAGTTTCCAAGAACTCTTTGCCCCCAGCCTTTTCCAAGGCTTTGCCTGCAAAGGAGAACAGTAGAAGTAATGGTGGGTGTCCTTTCAATAGAATTGTACAGTCAGGCATGTTCTTAGTAGACCAGGAAAACCTTAGAAACTTCCCATTTGTTATTCTGGTTACCAGTGGTTGTCAGTGGCAGGGCTGTCTGGGCTTCTGTTTGGCAGACTCAGCTCAGCTTTGTTAAAGGACCTTGTTGGGGTGATTTGGACATGTAGCAGTCTCACAATGTGAATCCTCAAAGTGATTTGTTTGTTTTGTTTTTGAGGCAGGGTCTCAACTGTGCAGCCCTAGCTGGCTTGGAATGTATTACGTAGTCCAGGCTAGCCTCAAACACACAGAGATCACCTGCCTTTGTCTCCTGAGAGCTGGGATTAAAGGCATGCGTCACCATGCCCTGCCAAAAGTTATTAAACAAAATACAGTTTTTGGTGCAGCTTCAGTACCTATATTGACCGTGGTCTTGGTCCCACCAGTGTGCTATAAGTCCTTGGCTTCAGGGGACACACAGGCAGCCTGGCTCTTCCCTTAACTTGGTTCTCAATTTTCTTTTCTTTTTTTTTGGTCTTTTTGAGACAGGGTCTCCCTGTAGCCCCAGCTGGCCTTGAACTCACAGAGATCTGTCTGCCTCTGCCTCCTGAGTGCTGGGATTAAAGGCATGTGCCACCATGCCTGGCTTATTTTTAAGAATTTTATGTGTATGAGTGTATTGCCTGCATGCATGTAAGTGAACCTGTGCTATGCAATGCTCAAGGTCAGAAGAGGGCATCAGATCCCTTGGAACTGGAGTTATAAACAGTTGTTAGCTGCCATATGGGTGCTGCGAATTGAACCCAAGCCCAGGGGCTGGAGACATAGCTCAGTGGTTAAGAGCACTGGCTGCTTTTGTAGAGATCCTACATGGTAGCTAACAACCATCTGTAACTCCAGTTCTGGGGGAGCCAATGCCCACTTCTGACCTCTATGGGCATTACACAACATGGGTACACTTACATACATGTAGGTAAAACACTTATACAGATAAAAAACAAAAACAAACAACCCCCACATCCAACATGGCATCTGTTGTTTTATCAACTTGATACAAACTAGAGATACCTGGAAAGAAGGAACCTCAACTGAATCCTCCATTGGCTTAGTCTGTGGCCATGTCTGTGAGGCATGTTCTTTCTTTTTAAAATTAAAAAATATTTTATTAATTAAAAAAATTTTATGTGTATGAGTGTGTTGCCTGCATGTGTGTAAGTGCACCTGTGCTATGCAATCCCTGGGGAGGTCAGAAGAGGGTGTTGGATTCTCCTGGAACTGGAGTTACAGACAGTTGTTAACTGCCATGTGGGTGCTGGGAATCCAACCTGGGTTCTCTGCAAGAGCAGCTAGTGCTGAACTGTCTCTCCAGTCCTATGAATCATTTTCTTAGTTGTTAATTGATGTAGGAGGGCTCAGTCCACTGTGGGTGGTACCATATGGTGGGGGGTAGGTGGGCTGAATTAAAAAAGTAGCTGAGCAAGCCAGGGGAAGCAAGCCATTGGTCAGCTTTCCTCTGAGGTCTCTGCTTCAGTTCCTGCCTCCAGGTTCCTGCTTTGGTATCCCTCAATGAACTGTGAGCTGTAAGATGTAATAAACTCTTTCCTTTTCAAGTTGCTTTTGGTCAGTGTTTTATCAGAGCAACAGAAAGCAAACTAGAACAACACCCATGTGGAAAATTCCACTCCTAATTTTACGTGATACGTCACTGTCCAAACTCAGGTATACTAAAAATACTGTGTAAAGTTACCTCAGGCTGTGTGTGAGACAGATGAGGGGGACCCACCTCTCTTGGGGTCACTGGGAAGGTGTTAAGCGTTGCTAAAGCACTGTTAAAAATCTGTTGAAGTCATTATTGGTGTTAAAGATTTTTTTTTTGTCTTTGTGAGACAGGGTCTCCTTGTGGCCCCAGCTGTCCTGGAACTCATTATGTAGACCAAGCTGGCCTCAAACTCACAAAGATCCGCCTGCCTCTGCCTCCCAAGTGCCGGGATTAAAGGCGTGCGCCACCATGCCCGGCAAGATCTTTTTTTACTTGAGACAGGGCCTCACTATGTTAGCCCTGTCTGGCCTGGAACTTGGTATATAGACCAGCCTGGCCTTGAACTCACAGAAATCTGCCTGCCTCTGCCTCCCAAATGCTGGTATTAGAAAAGATGTGCGCCATGCCCAGGTGTTCTTTATGTTCTTAGATAAGCACTCCTTCTGATGTTCAGAGTGACTAAACAAAGACATCAGGGATGGGGCAGTTGATGTCTGCCTGGTGGCTGTTGGACTTTCCCATGCTTTTCCATCATTTGCCCTGAGCAAAAGGGTTGTCAGTCAAACAGCCAGCCGGATTATCCTTATCCTAACACTGGTTGTTTGGAACACTTCTGGATGCCTAGGGAAAACTGCCCAAGGATTGCAGCTGATTGCTCCAGCTCCTGAAAACAGCCACATCCAGGGCTGTTTCAAAGTATTATACCAGAATGTTTGCTGTCATAAGCCTTAGTGAACTCTGAATGACCCTGAGACCACTTCTACTTAGGCTAGAGAAGGCACACTTCCCCTGATAGCTTAGCACAGGGACTGCTGTGATTGGTGTTCAAGAGACAATGCTACGATTGGTGCAAGCAGAAGCCTTCATCTGCATGAGAGGTTTATGGTGGTTTCTATACTCCCCTCTCTTCTGACAATGTAGGTGGACTGTTCAACTCACTTTGGTGGGTGTCCTAGTTTGTTTCTTCATTGCTGTGACAGAACACTCTGACCACTACCGACTTGGGGAGGAAAGGGTTTATTTATCTTACATCTCCTGGGTCACAGTTCATAAGGGAGCCCAAGATAGGAACTCAGGGCAGGAACCAGGAGTCAGGAGCTGGAGCACAGGCCATGGAGGAACACTGCTTACTGACTTGCTCTCCTGGCCCCTGCTCAGCCTGCTTTCTTATGCAACACAGGTCCACCTGCCCAGGGGCAGCACCACTCACAGTGGGCTGGGCCCTCCCACATCACTCAACAATCAAGAAAATGCCCCACAGACATGGCCACAGGCCAGTCCAATGGAGGAAATTCCTCAATTGAGGCTCCCTCAACCCAGGTGTGTCAAGTTGACATTAAAGCTATCCAGCACAGTGGGTCAGTTGGGAGTCACCCTCCTGTGCTATCTCCCCCAGTGTTGCAACATTCAGCCTAATAAAAGTCTTTTTTAAAATTTTATGTGTATGAGTGTATTGCCTGCATGTATGTGCACCATGTACATGCAATGCCCATGGAGGCCAGAAGGGGGCATCAGATCCCCTGGAACTAGGTTGCTCTGAGCTGCCATGTGGGTCCTCTGCAAGAACAGCAAGTGATCCTGCCGTTGAGCCCTTCTCTAGCCCCATATAAGGCCCTCTCAAGTGGCCTTGCCTACTTTTAGTAACACAGCCTAGTCGGTAACATGAGAAAAAACAGCAGCTGAGACAGTGGAGTGGCAGCGGCAGCCACAGCTAAGCAGTTGGCAGGCAGAGCTACGAAAGTGGCAAGGCGCTGGCTGCCTGACAGCTGCAGGAGAGCAGCAGGGTTGGAACCAAGGGGACAGCGGAAGCAGAACTAAGACAGGAGCTGAACAGAGGCTGTAAAGAGCCAGAGAGGGGCTGGAGAGCTGGCTTAGCGGTTAAGAGCACTGGCTGCTTCTGCAGAGGACCTGGGTTCAGTTCCCAGCACCCATGCAGTAGCTAACAACCATCTGTAACTCCAGTTCCAGGGAATCTGATGCCCTCTTCTGGCCTCCATGGGCATTGCATACACATAGTGCACTTATATACATGCAGGCAAAACACTCATATGCATAAAATAAAGTGAAACAAAGAACTGTAACGCAGGGCTAAGGGGCCAGTACCAGTACCCAGGGTCCAAGGAGGGCTGCAAGCCCAGAGAGGGCCAGGAGCTGCTGTTAAACTCCTAGAGATACAAACACTGAGGCAAATACAGTAATTCTCTAGAGGTTCTAGTATATCCCACAGAGACAGAGCTCATGTGGCCCTCAGGTACAGGACAGCTGACTCCCCAAGGACTAGCATGTATGGTGGGCTATGCCATGGTGCCCTCCCAAATCTTAGGGCCTTACCTATATCTTCTTTGAGGTCAATTTCGGCTGTGGTTGGGTGGACAATGCCCTCCACTCTCATGGAGCCAATATGGCTGATGTCACTCTGGGTCAGTGATAGCTGCGTTAGAAAGAAAAGTTGAAGAGAGGAAGCTCAAATCCTACTGAGAATCTTCACAATTTACTCATTATCATTGCTTTTCTCAATTACTCAGACTGAGGGTCAACATAGGGGTTGAGTCTCCCAGGTGCTTGCTTTGAGATCAGGCTTCATGTACCCCAGCCTGGCTTGGAACTCACTGTGTAGCCAAGGCTTGCCTTGAACTGCAGATTCTTCTGCCTCCACCTCCCAAGGGCTAGAATTACAAGCCTGTGCCACCAATGCCTGGACCTCAGGTGTTTGGATTATAGCAGGCTCCTTTGAGGTCAGCAGTTCTGACTTCCATTTTGAGGCTAGCCAGCACGCAACAAGCCTGCCTCCTGTGCCAGGGATGGAAACCAGACCTCCCTTTCTCTTTCTTTCCCTCATCATTTGTGGCTTTTATTCCCAGCCATGGTGGCCTTGGTTTCCATCGATACATCCTCTCAGTAGCTCTGTGTGGGAAGAAGCCCAGGCCTTGCTCTCCTCTCTGCCCTGCAGTAGTTCAGAACACCTGGGGCAGGTGCTGCACACAGTGATCTTGCTGCGTTGGCAGGAATGAGCTCTGGTTGCCAGCCTGCTCTTGCCTTGTGGCTTCTCCTCCTCCTCCTCTTCCTTCTTCCTCCTCTTCTTCCCTCTTCTTTCTACTTCCTCTTCTTCCTCCTCCCCCTCTTCTTCCTCCTCCTGCTTCCTCTTCCTCTTCTTCCTTCTCCTCTCCTCCTCCCCTTTCTTTTCCTTCTCCTTCCCTTCTTCCTCCTCTCCTTCCTCCTTCCCCCCACCTCTTCTGCCCCCCCCCCGTCCTTCTGTGTTATGGATGGAACCCAAGCCTCCTGCATGCACTCTACCACTGAGCTACACCCCCAGCCTAGGACCACATTCCTGGGGCTGCCTTTTGCAGTTTGCAGCAGAGTAGGAGGAAAAGCACATCTTACTGCTTCTCCAAGTGAGCAGGAACTTTCCAGTTCCCTAGATAAGTCTGAGAAGAACCTTAAGGCCCTGGAGGGAACAGACGTTCCACATCTTTGCCTCCCTCATCTCTTTCACCATGGATGAATTAGGAACTGGCCATGTCCCTGCTCCTTTTAGACCATGCCATCCCCAGATACTGAATGGAGGTGAGCTTGATCTTTAGACTGAGAACACTCAGTGGTCAAAGATATGACTCACTGACCATTTTGTGTATCTTATTTCAGTCCCAGTTGATTTGGTAGATAAACTGTCTGCTCAGTAAACTTTACATACATGGAAATGAACTATTTGTGTGTCCTGTCAGTGAATCTGTCCTGTTAGTTTTCTTTCTTCAACCCAGGAAGGCAAGTAGATGGGATTACTGGCAAATAATTCATTTCTAACTCTGGGCCTATTCAAGGAACCTATATTTCTATTTTCTCCCTTTGAAAAATGACACTGAATCATGGAAGCAAGCGAGGCCTCTTGGAGACTGGCAGTTAGCTATGGATTTTTCATGGTGGGTGCAGGCATAATTGGGGCTTGGATTTTGCAGCTGAATCAGTAATATCATTCTATCTATTGATTAGAATCTCCAGGTTGACATTTGGCTGAACAGCGTCAGCTCGAGCAAGGGCTGGTTTGCTCTCACCATGAGGAAATCACCATAGCTGTTCCATTTAAAAACGAATAATTAAAGACAAGGGTGAAAGTCATTCAGGGGTGCATGGGATGAGGGAGGGATGGTGACTTGTAAACAACAGGCTCGGAAAAGGTCACAGAGGTTTACTGCAGCCCAGCCCCAGGTTCTTTATTACCTTCTGCCCTAGCATGAGGCTCTTCGAAGACAGGATGGTGAACCCGTCCCCTGGCCCATCTTCAGAGGTGGAATTTGATGTTCCTTCTTTATCGCTGTCCTTTGGTTTGGACTGTGAGTAAAAATCAGAAGGACAGATGAGGAACCATACATAGAGCCCCGTGTGGCTGCATTATGGTTCTTCCATGGCTGCCACCAACTGGGATATGACAGGAAGTGGTCAGGTGGTGTGCTGTGTTATGCTGAATGTTTGCTTTGGTGCTAAGGACTGAATGTGGGGCCTCAGGCATGTGGGCATGTGCTCTGATACTGGGTAGGCAGACTCCTAGGCCCTCTTTGCTCCCTTCCCCTCCTACCTCCCCTTCCTTCCATCTTTATAGCATCCAAAACAAAAGATTTCCTTATGACATTTTCATACATATATATCTTTGTACTTGGCTCACCCCTCCACTATTCTCTCTGATGTTTCTTCCTTTTCTTTCTTTCTTTTTACTTTATGTGTATGACAGTATTGCCTGCATGTATGTAAGTGTACCCATGTCATGCAATACCAGAAGATGGTGTTGGATCCCCTGAAACTGGAGTTAGTTACAGGTGGTTGTTAGCTGCCATATGGGGGCTAAGGACAGAACCCTGGTCCTCTGCAAGAGCAGCCAGAGCTCTTAACCACTAAGCCATCTCTCCAGCCCTCCTTTTCTTTGTTTTAGGGCAGGGAACTAAGGATTAAACCCAGGGCCTCACGCATGCTAGGCAAGTGCTCTAGTCTGTTGCCACAGCCCAAGCTCTTCTATTTTTTTTTTTCTAATTTTGTTTGGAGACAGGGTCTCCCTATAGCCCCAGTTGGTCTGAAACTTGCTATGCAGACCAGGCTGGTCTCCATCTCATAGAGATCCACCTGCCTCTTCCTCCTGTAAACTGGGATTAAAGGTGTGCCTCAATGAAGGCACATCTGTTGTTTCTTGATGAAGGGAAATGATGCAGCAAGATAAGGCAAAGAAAAGGATGCTGAATAACATGATATGGTAGGTCCATTCTGAGTGCCTGCTTGGCTTGCATGATGCCCTCAGCTCTATCTCTAGCACCTCATAAACTAGGCATGGTGGCACACAACTGTAATGCTAGCACTCAGGAGGTGGATGTAGATCAGAAGTTCAAGGTCATCCTCAGCTATAGAAAGAATTTGAGGCCAACCTGGGATGTATGAGACTGTCTTAAACAAACCAAACCAAATAAAAACCAGACCCCCATAACATCATAAAGATTAGTATAAGAGCTCACATGCCCCTGTAGTCCTTACCCAAACCTAGATAATAGGTACATTATTCTTGGCTGTTTATGTTAACCTGTCTACAATTTTCTATGCTTGGGGTTTATTGGAACAAGCATCTGCGCTAACTGGCTGGTCACAGAGAGCTACTACTGGACCTCCCCTCTTCCCAGGGCCAGGTGGGAACTGGTGGGAACTCTTGTATGATCTTTTACATCATCTGGAGGTCTGTGGAATGACAGTTTTACAAGCTCTCAAGCAATACTGCCACCATTCAACAAAAGTATCTGTGGTGGGAATGCCATGTCTCTGCCATTTGGGGCTGCTGAGTGCCTGAAACGTGGCTAGTGCATTTGAACAGTTAAATCTACGCTTGGCATTATTATTACTGCTGTCATTATTGTTGTTGTAGTGCTTGGGATAAAACCCAGGGCCTTGTGCATGCCAGCAAATGCTCTGCCACTGAGCTATTTCCCCAGCTTAATCTTAATTCAGATTTCAGTAGCCACATGTGACTAGTGGTTGTTGTACTGGACCAAATATGAAAATGTTTCTCCACAGGTGGCATTATGGAGCTTAGCCACTTGGCTTAGAAGTTGCACAAAACACCTGAAATCTATTGACCAAACACAGGGCACTATGTAGGGGAGCCTGGAGATGGCTTAACACCCAACATGAGCTTCGCAGAGAAAAGAGAAGCAATATTCCAGGTTAACATCCCTCCTGATTTTAGAGGGGGCGATGTTACAGTTTGGCTCTTAAATGTCCTTCAAACACTGTGGTGAAAAGTTTCAGAGGCAGCCTATGGTACTGTGGGGAGGTGGTGGACATTTAGGATGCAGTGCCTAGTAGAAGTGAGATCATTGGGTGGGTGGACTTAAAGGAGATACTAGGACCCCAACCTCTCTCTCTCTCTCATTACTTCCTGGCCACCATGAAGTGAGCAGCTCTGTTCTACCAGATACTCCCACCATAATGTTCTGTTTTGATGTAGGCCCAAAGCCATAGGACCAGGTGAACAGTACCATGAGTCATAATGAACCTTTCCTCCTCAGATATTGAATCTCAGTGATTTTGTTACAGTAATGAAAACTGACTAACACAGGTAGTAAGTAAAAGGGAGCGGAGGACTGGGAGTGTGACTCAGCAGGAGAGTACTTGTTTAACATGCACAAGGCCCTGGGTTCCATCCCAGCTCTGCTAAAAAAGAACTGGATCTGAAAACCACCACTCTTTGGGTTTGGAAATGTACAGCATGCCTTCTTTTGAAGATTTGAGCTTTAGTCTCAAAGGTTCTTTATTCTTCTCTCTATACCCTCTCCCCCCTTTTATTTCCTAGACTGAGTCTTACTGTGTTGCTCAGGCTGGCCTCAAACTTGTAAACCTCCTGCCTCAGTCTCCCAATGCTGGATTACCTGCACCACCTTCTCTGGCTCACCATAACACATTTGTATCACTTTCTCCCAGTGGCCTGCTGCAGAGTCTTCAGTCTTTTGGAATTGCTGGTGGGTCATTTCATTTAGCCTTCCCTCTCATTATGTGAGTGTCTTAGCCCAGTCAGCCTGCTATGAGAAATAGCACAGACCAGGTGGCTTTCAAACAACAGAAATATATTCCTCATGGTTCTGGAGGCTGGCAAGCTCCAGGTAAAGGTTCTAGCAGATTCTGTGTTCATCAAGAGCCTGCTTTCTCACAGGTGACACTATATCACCCAGTCCTCAAGTAGTGGAAGAGGTGAAGCGGCTGTCTCAGGCCTCTTGTAAGGACACGCTGATGATGAGTGTTAAAAGCCAATCTGACAGGCTCTAGAGTCACCTGGGACATGGGTCTTTGGGCATGGCTGTGAGAGAGTCTCTTGAATTCGCTAATTGAGGTGGGAAGTCTCACTCACTGTGGGTGGTACCATTTCCTGGTAGGGATCCTGGACTGTGGATGAAATGGAGGAAGGAGCTGAGGATTCATTCTTCCCTCCCTGCTCCTGAATATGGATGTGATATAACCAGCTGCTTCAAACTCTGCCACCTCGACTTCCTGAACTGCATACCCTTGAACTGTGAACCAAAATAAACCTTTCTAGAAGTTGTTTTGGTCAAGGTATTTTATCACAGCAACAAGAAGGGAAACTAAAGGTCACTAACCTTGAGCACGAGGGATGTGCCCCTATGAGTTTCCCACTTCCCAAAGGCCCCTTCTCCTAATCTCATCCCTTGGGTTAGATCTCCAGAGTGGGGTACCCCACTCTATGCAGTGGGAATGCCCAGCTCCTGACACACTCCCTGGCTCACCTTCTTGGATGTCCGTGGCTTGGCAGCCTTGGATTTCTTCCCTCCCTTCTTGCCAGATGCTGCCTTCCTTCCTCTCTTCTCTGGGGGTGGGGAAAGGATGGTCTCTGACTTGCCTTTGGTCCCTCTCTTTTTGGCCAGCAATTCGGGGTGAATTCTGGGCAGGACACCTCCACTGGCGATGGTCACTCCTTTCAGCAGCTGAGAGAGAAACACAAACACACTCATATGGCAAAGAGCTGGCGTTTTATACAGTTCTAAGCATTAGCAAAACAAGGCTTGGATCTGGTCTCTGATTAAAGAAACAGCCTAACACAGTGTCTCCGGCTTGTCTGTGTTTTGCCTGTAAAGCATCTCTCTGTAGGTACCAAGGCATCCTGTGGTCTTACACAGAAAGCAAAACAAAACAGAATAAAGGAGTTGGAGAAGGGCTAGAGAGATGGTTCAGTGGTTAAGAACACTGGTTGATCTTGCAGAAGATCTGGGTTCAAATTCCAGGACCCACATGGCAGCTAACAACTGTCCATAACTCCAGTCCCAGAGGATCTGACAGCCTCTTCTGACCTCCACGGGCATTGCATGATACAGGTGCACTTACCTACATGCAGGCAATACACACATAGACATTAAAAAAAATTATAGCTTGTCAGATGAAAGGATGAATTATGGAGAAAGTTCAGTACAGAAGAAGTAGAGATGATGGAAGATAGAAATAGGGAGGAAAGGAGAGTTAATTGTAGAAGAAATCCAGTGGTGAGGAATCCGAATGCCACTGAACACATACATGTGAAGGTAGCTTGTGCCATCCACTGCCCAAGGGTGAGCCCGCATGTAAAGTGCCATTCCCTTATTTGGGACTTAATGTTTGAGAGCAATGGCTACCTCAAAGAGTGCAGTTTATACACAGGTCTAACCAGAGTCAGTGAGGTTCTTCACTGTCAGTCACCTGTCTCAACTGAGATCTGTCCTCCACGGGCATTGCATGATAGAGGTGCACTTACCTACATGCAGGCAAGATACACATAGACATTAAAAAAAAAAAAAAAGTTTAAAGGAGTTGGAGAAGTTGAAAGTGGGATGCTGCCCAGAGCTCCAGAATTCCAGATGACAACAGGGCAAAGGGCCACACATGTGGAAAGCACAAATGGTCAAACCTACGTTCAAAGGTTAACACAAGGTGCCAGCCAGGGGCTTGCACGTGCTAACACACATCCCTTCAGTAACACACGTTTGACCCATGCACCTCCCAGTTGATATGTTTATTTATTTCAAATAATCAATCTACACTCATATATTGTATATATCCTGAACCAGTGGTTGGTCTGAACCCACAGCTTGACCACAAACTGCTAGACAGCCACTTGCCGAGAGCAGCACAGACAGCACCGTGTCTAGAGATATTTACAGCAAACTGGCAGCTGTTGTACCACTACTGAATCTGACAATCGAGGCTTGGCGTTGATGTATTTTTCTTTCATTTCTCTAGTGATCAATTTTTATTACATTTTTTTGGAAATGATCCATCTATGATGGATTGGCACTTGGAAGATACTTTAGTTTGAGAAGAATGAGATTAGGACATAAATCTAAATAAACATCTTATACTATTTTCCTGCAAGCTTTTGTATTCTGGGCCAGGAGGGCAATCACTTGAGTTTGGAGTCAATCAGTTCTAATACAGAAATAAGAACTCACCTATTCTGATTCAGATTAACAATCCACATGGTTTGGGTGAAGAAATTGATGGTAATATGTGCACTGTCCATTCCTCAGTAGCATAGACTTGTATTTAGTGAGGAAACAGGATCTTGAACGCATAGCAGGATCTATTCCAGAGGCACTTGGTTTTGGTTCTGAATGACAGAGCTGTTAGAATTCGCTGTTTTCTTCCCTGGTCAGATTGTGTGTGTGTGTGTGTGTGTGTGTGTGTGTGTGTGTGTGTAGATGGGATTGGGAACTGTCATAGGAATGACTGACAGCTGACTGGATCCAACCAGGATCATGCTTGTCACACCTATCCCCCTTGCTCCCTCTGGGGTGCAGACATACCTGGTTGAGCTCCTCGTCATTGGCAACGGCCAGAAGAATATGTCTGGGGGCTATCCGGGCCTTCTTGTTGTCTCTTGCGGCATTCCCGGCCAATTCCAGGATTTCCGCTGAAACAATAATGGCGGCGGGGGGGGGGGCAGGTGGTTAATAGCTGATTGCGGAACAGCTCTGTGCTGGAGAGCTTCAGCTGACACACATGGGAAGGGGCCCTCTCTTGGGGGAATTTCCTCTATCAGATTGACCTGTGGACATGTCTGTGAGTCATTTTCTTGATTGTTGAGTGATATGGGAGGACCCAGCCCATTGTAGGTGGTGCCATCTCTGGGCAAAGTGGTCCCGGGTTGTATAAGAAAGCAGGCTGGGGGCTGGAGAGATGGCTCAGTGATTAAGAGCACTGGCCATTCTTGCAGAGGACCCAGGTTCTATTCCCAGCACCCACACGGCAACTAACAACCATTCATATCTCCAGTTCCAGGAGATTCGACACCCTCTTTGGTTCTCCATGGGCATTGCACAACACAGGTGCACTCATATACATGCAGGCAATACACTCATACACATAAAATAAAAATAATAAAATATTAAATAAAAGAAAGTAGACTGTGCACATGCCAGAAGTCAAGCCAGTAACTTGCCTTCAGGTTCCTGCCCTGACTTTCCTCAGTGACAAACTGTTACTTGGAAAAGAAAGATGCAATAAACCCTTTCTTCCCCAAGTTGGTTTTGGTCAGTGTTTTTGTCTCAGAAACACCAAGCAAACCAGAACAGTGTCTGGACTCCACTCCTTTAGAAATGGCTTTGAATTTGAATTTGACTATATTTACTTTGTGTGTGTGTGTGTGTGTGTGTGTGTGTGTGTGTGTGTGTGTGTGTGTTGCTTTTCCTGGGCTTAGAAAGAAATCAAGAAAGCTGAAGTACACTCAGCTTACAGACATGTAAGGCACTTGAGCAATGACCTCTGGCAAAATCTTAGGTAGAAAGACTAACATTTCCCATGCTCCCTTGTTGGTGTGATCATGGGATTAAGTTCTGACCAATGGGAGACAACCTGCTGTGAATTCCTGGGACAAGTCCACAGAACAGCCCTTCTTCCCTTCTACTTCTGTTCTGGGGACATGATGGTCAGACTCTGAGCAGCCATTTGTGATCAAGAACCTGGGATCAAGGACAGGAGGAAACTGAGCCTCCTTACCAATATGGACTGTCTTTTTTTTCCTTTTGTTTTTTTTTGGTCTTTTTGAGACAGGGTCTCCCTGTAGTACCAGCTGTCCTGGAACTCACTATGTAGACCAGGCTGGCCTTGAACTCACAGAGATCTGCCTGCCTCTGCCTCCCAAGTGCTGGGATTAACCACGCCTGGCCTGGACTGTCTTTTTACACTTCTTATGCACAAGAGTGAAATCACCTCTCTTATTTAAGCCAGGCAGCAGAAATAAATCCTGAGCAGGCCAGAATTCAGTCCACAGAGGGGGAGGGTTGAGAATATAGGGATGTAGGTAAAGTCTGTCTTTGGTACTCAAAGAGACTACCTTTTATAATTCCCCTACCCTGCCTGATGTGCCAAACCCCGCACCCAACAAAGTGGATGGGAGGAACTGATTTATACTATGAAGAATGCTAGCCCTGAAAAGTCTAATTCCTAAAGATGGGCTTGGATATGAAGGCATATTGTAGTCGGGTGTGGTGGCACATGCCTCAAATCCCAGCACTTGGGAGGAAGAGGCAGGTGGATCTCTGTGAGATTGAGGCCGGCTTGATCTATATAGTGAGTTCCAGGCCACCAGCCAGGGCTACTGGGAGACCTTATCTCGAAAATAAACAAACAAAAAAAAAAAACCAGGCCAAAAAAAGAAGGCGTATTGAGGCCCAGGAGTCTTCAATATATCCCTCAGGAGGTAAGCATGATTTTAACGTAGGGCTACTGGGAGACCTTATCTCGAAAATAAACAAACAAACAAAAAAACCAGACCAAAAAAAGAAGGCGTATTGAGGCCCAGGAGTCTTCAATATATCCCTCAGGAGGTAAGCATGATTTTAACGTCAGCAAACATGGCATTTGGTAAATGTGAAATGCTTATAAAAAGCAATGTTGGCAAAGCTGTATATACTATTAAAATAATGAACTTTGTGGAATTGGTCCAGGTGTGTCCAGCCTGTGCTGTGTGGCAGGATAACATCATCTACATGGTTCCTGCTTGACAACCATGGAACCGAGTTACAAAACAAGCAAAATACCCAAACAGCAACAAAAAACATTCACACAATATAACTTTACATTGTTTCAAATCTTATTTTATTCTTATCATGTGTATGTGTGCATGGTATATGTATATGTGCACATGTGGTGGTCAGAAGACAACTTTGTGGAGTCCATTCTCTTCCATTTTTACATGGGTTCAAACTTGTGTTACCAGGTTTATCAAGTGCCTTTACTGGTTGAGCCGTCTCACCCACCCTAAAGTTTTTGATTTTTGTGTTGGGCTGCATTCATGGCTATTCTGGGTGAATATGGCCCCTGGGCCACAGGTTGGACACATCTGGTACTTTATACCATTTTTTTCTCTATGTCTTCTTATTTTCTTAAAAATATTTTATTCATGATTGTGTGTGTAATGTATGTGTGTGGGTGTGTGGCACACACCCACATGTAGAGACCAGCAGACAACTTTGTGGAGTTGGTCCTCTCCTTCCACCTTAACGGGGGTTCTGGGGATTGAACAAAGATAATCAGGATTACGTAGAAAGTACGTTTTCCTGCTGAGCCATCTAGTTGACCCTCTTATTATCTGTCTTATTTTGCTGTTTTTCTTTCTTCTTCAATTTTTATTTTATTGTTTTTGTAAACATTTGCTTTATTTAATTAAAGATTTTCTTCTTCTTTTCTTTTAGAAAGATGATCCACTAAGTCAAAATTGTTTGCTTGAAAAAGTGTGAATGAGGGTCTAGAGAGATTTCTCAGCAGTTAAGAGCACTTGCTGCTCTTTCAGGACTCAAGGTTGGTTCCCAGCACCCATATTAGGCAGCTCACACCACCTGTAACTCCAGCCCCAAGGGATCTGATACCCTCTTCTGGATCTGATATACATGACATACATTTACACAGACACACATACATACACATAAGTAAAAATTTTATTTATTATTTCTATTTTATGTGTGTGAGTGTATTGCCTGCATGTGTGTAAGTGCACCCATGTGGTGCAGTGCCTGTGGAAGCCAGAAGAGGGCATTGGATTCCCTGGAACTGGAGTTAGGAACAGTTGAGCAGTTAGTTGTTAGCCACCATGTAGGTGCTAGGAATTGAGCCTGGGTCTTCTGCAAGAACAGCCAGTGCTCTTTACCACTGAGCCATCTCTCCTGCTCATATAAATAAAAATAAATCCTAAAAAAAATGTGAATGAGCTCGGTGAGGTGGTGCATCCTTGCAAATCCCACCTTGTAGGAGACTGAAACAGGAAGATCATGAGTTCCAGGCTAGCCTGGGCTACACAGTGGGATGCTGTCTCAAACAAAAAAGCACACACACACACACACACACACACACAAATGAACAAAGATGAATGTGTTTTAAAGAAAGTTTTCTTCACTTAGAAAGCTAGAGGCAGTGGGCTAACATATTTCACTGGGAAGGGGGAAACTATGTGTTTGCATGAATTGTTTTTGTCCATGTGTGTTTTGAGGGCATCTGCTGGTCCAATGGCATAAATACTCAGCTCTGAAATGAACAGGCAGATATGCATGCGTCTTTACAATCAACCAAATAGCAGAGCACATGAAGACACTATCATTCATAGACTCGACAGCAATAGAAGAAACTTGGCATAAGCCTGCCATATGAATCGAGCAAATGTGATTAGAAAAAAAATCAGAATAAAACAAACATTAGAGTTAAATATTTATATAGCATTTCCATAGTGAAAAGTGCTAAAGAATTGCAAATCAGTTTCCATGTTTTTCTTAGAATACTGAGCAATGGAGTGTGTTTACCAACAGTTCACTGACACAGTGACCATGTTGGTATATGTATGTGTGTGTGCATGTGTGTGTCTGTGCAAGTGTGCGTGTGTGTGGGGGTGTATACACCTGTATGCAGGTGTGCTCATCTGTGCATGTATGTAGAGGTTAGAGGTTGAAGTCGGGTGCCCTCTACCACTCTCCACCTTACTTATTTTTTGAGACAGCGTCTCCCTGTAGACTCAGCTGGCCTGAAATCTGCTATGTAGACCAGGCTAGCTTTTATCTCACAGAGATCTGCCTGCTTCTGCCTCTGCCTCTTGACTAAAGGCAGAGTGCCACCACTCCCGGCATCACTTTACTTAAAAAAAATTATTTATTTTTATATTAGGTGTATGAGTGTTTTGCCTGTGTGAATGGAAGTGCACCCATTTGTGCAATGCCTGTGGAGGCCAGAAGAGGGCATCAGATCCCCTGGAACTGAAGTTACTGAGGGTTGTTAGCTGCCATGTGCCTGCTGGAAACTGAACGAACCCCTGTCCTCTGCAAGAGCAACCAGTGCTCTTAACCACTGAACCATCTCTCCAGCACCCTCCACCTTACTTTCTGAGACAAGATCTCTCACTGAACCTGGAGCTTGCTGTTTTGGCTAGATTGGCTGGCCAGAGAGCCTTAGGGATCCACCTGTCTCCCTCAACCCCAGTTTTGGGGTTACAGGTGTACACTAGTGCGACTGGCTTTTACAAGTGTTCTGGGTTTCTAATTTGGGTCCTCAAGCTTGTATAACAAGCCCTTTTCCCAGTGAATCATATCTTCAGCCCTGTGACCATGCTTTCGGAATTAAAGACTGCAGTTTGAGTTTGTAGCATTGCAGTTTAAGAAGCATGGACACACTTGCTGGGACAATGCGGCAGGAGGTTTGAAATTGATGCCACATTAGCTTATGTCACATTACCTATTATGTGGCATCAGGTTGATGCCCAACTTCCCTTTCTCATAGAAGTAATACATCATATCAAACCAAGCATAGTGGTGCACACCTATAATTCCAGCATTCAAGAGGATGAGGCTGAAGAACGGTGAGTGGGAGCAGCCTGGCCACAGAGTGAGATATTGTCTAAAAATGAAAGATCACAAAGAAAATCAATAGAGTTGGGGTTGCAGAGATGGCTTAGTGTGGTTAAAAACACTTGCTGTTCTTGCAGAGGACCTGGGTTCAGTTCCCAGCACCCACATGATGGCTGACAACCATCTTTAGTTCCAGGGGATCCAATACCATCTTCTGACTTTCATAGGCACCAAGCACATTCATACACATAAAATAAAAATAAATAAACCTGGGGCTGGAGAGATGGCTCAGCAGTTAAGGGCACTGGCTGTTCTTGCAGAGGACCCAGTTTTGATTCCTGGCACCCACATAGCAACTAACAACTGTCCATAACTCCAGGTCTAGGGGATCCAACGCCCTCTTCGGACCACCGCCCTCTTCACCCACCATGGGCAGTGCATGACATGGGTGCACTTATATACATGTAGGCAATACACTTATACATGTAAAATAAAAATAATAAATAAAACATTAAAAAACTAATAAAAAACCCCAAAAAAACTAGGTGTGGTAGCACATGCCTTTTAGTTCCAGCACTTGGGAGCAGAGGCATGAGGGTCTCTGTGGTTAAGAGCACTGGCTGCTCTTACAGAGGACGCAGATTCGATTCCCAACACCCACATGACTGCTAACAACCATCCATATCCCCAGTTCCAGGGGATCTGATGCCCTCTTCTGACCTCCTCAGGCATTGCACAACACATGTTCACTTACATACATGCAGGCAATACACTCATACAAATAAAATAAAAATAATAAGTAAAATGAAAACAAAACAGCAATAGAATTATTTCTGTGACCAAATACCCGACCAGGAGCAACTTAAGGGAGGGAGGGTGTATTTTAACTCATGGTTAGAGGGGATACAGTCTGTTATGGAGGTGCAGGCATGGCAGAAGTTGGCTCCATGGTAGCAGAGTCAATGGTTGGGACTCTTCATCCCTGCTGGTTCCACAGCCTCCAAAACAGCCCTACATGCTTGTGGCTTCAAGAAGCCCCTGAGGAAGGTTAGGCTGCTTCCAGTTTGTTGGACAGATGTGTGGGGGATAGGGCCACAGGCAGCACAGGCAGGCAGTTCCACAGCAGTACCATGGAGGGTGCAAGGTAGAGCTCATGAATGTGTCAGCTCTTGGACTGACCCTTCTGACAACTTGTAAGAGAACAAGCTGACCATGTGCTCCAGTGCAAAAATCAGAGGTAGGACCTTATCTTTTCTCCCTTTGAAGAGAAAAACTTAAGGGGATTGGAGAGATGGCTCAGCAGTTAAGAGCACAGACTGCTTTTGCAGAGGAGCCGGGTTCAGTTCCCAGAACCCATCATTGGAGGATCATAACCATCCATAACTCCAGATCCAGGGGATCTAATGCCCTCTTCTGGCCTCTGGAGGCATTGCACTCATGTGCACATATCCTCAAACAGACACACACACACACACACACACACACACACACACACACACATGATAAAATAAATTGTCTGAAAGGTATTTATTGTCACTGTTTTTAATCAACAATTCATTTATACAGTGACCATGCTTTCTTTTTAAAATATATTTTTTTCTTATTACAATCTATTTATTGATTGGGGGGGTGGGTACTTGCCACTGCATATGTGTGGAGGTCAGAGGACAACTTTTGAGAGTCAGTTCTCTCCTTCCACCATGTGGGTTCCAGAAATCAAAATCAGTTGTCAGGCTTGGCAGCAAGTGCTTTTACCCACTAAATCATCTTGCCAGTTCTTTTTAAAAAAAATTATTTATTTACTATTATTGTATGTGTGTATCTCTCTCTCTCTCTCTCTCTCTCACACACACACACACACACACACATACATACAGAGTCATAACACAACTTTCAGGAGTCAGCTCTCTCCTTCCGCCATGGGTTCTGAGAATCAAACACAAGTAGCAAGTGCTTTTACCCACTGAATCACCAAGCCAGCTCAGTGACCATGTTTTCTAAATCAAAAGCTGGGGCATTGTATTTTGAGTTTCAAATGTTGTGATGACAAATATGTTCACACAAATGATCAAGTTTTGCTACTTTCTTGAGTAGTTTTATTGATTCAGGGGACAAAAAATTTTCATATTGGTAATCCATGGAAACTGGGTCTATTTGGATTTGTCTTATTTCTAACTCTGAGGGGAGATCGCTGTTCTGGTGAGTGGCTGAGACAGCTGTGCAAGACCACAGACTTCACTGTCAGAGCCCTGGCCTCTTGGGTGCCCCTCTTCCAGCAGTAGCAACCATTGAGAATATGGCTGTGTCTGTAGTAATAAGAATAATTTCTTCAGTCAAAAGGGATGTTCTAAAGTTCATGTATATTATTTTGGGAGAGTCCATGACATCTCATTTTGTTTACAATTTTAAATTATTTATTTATTTAATGTGGGTGAGTGTTTTGCCTGCATGTAAGTGCACCCATGTCATGCAATGCCCAGGGAGGCCAGAAGAGGGGGTCGGATCCCCTGGAACTAGACTATGGACAGTTGTTAGCCACCATGTGGGTGTTGAGAACTAAACCAGAGTCCTCTGCAAGAGCAGCCAGTGCTCCTAACTGCTGAGCCACCTGTCCAGCCCCCATTTTATTTATAATTTAAACCAAAGCTGGATTGTCGAGCCCACAGAAAATGGAAACTACCTCCTTAAATGTAGGTTGGATCACAGAGTGCCATGCCTTCAACCGTCTGTCTCTTTCCTTAACACATTCTTCCTTGTCTGCTGATCCACAAAGTCGGGGTGTCCTGGAGCTCTGTGTGCCTGCCATTCTATCTGGGTTTACAGTCTTTGGAGGAATGCCATCCAACCCATGGCCCTGTGTCTCCACCTGCCCACGTGGTCACATCTGCACCCGCAGCCCCACCAGAGTGCCACCTGGACAGCATCCCTTAGGGGTTCCACAGGCAACCAAGTTTACCATGTTCCCAAATCAAAATCATTTCCCAAGCCAGGCATGGAGGTACATGCCTGTAATCCCAGCACTCAGGAGGCAGAGGCAGAAGGATTTAGATTTTAAGGCCAGCCTGATGTCATAGTCTTAACCATGCACTTAATTGGATTGAGAGATGCCTAGGAGATCAGTAAAGCACACAGCTGGGTATGGAGGGTGTTTTCAGGGATCGTTAAACCTAGCGTATGGTTTAGACCATGAATGGACTCAAACCCTGGATACTGGGAGGTGGTGGAAATGTGGAAGGTGAGACCTGGTTAGAGGAAGGTCACTGGTGGCTGTTTCCTGTCCTGACCCCTTCCTGTTCCTGCTCTGCTCTGTTTCCTGGTTGCTAAGATCTGAGCTGCTCCACCACTTACCAGAAGCCAAAATAATTCCTCCCTTTAAGTTGTTTTCCTTGGGCATTTTGTCAGCCATATAAATACAACTATTACACACGGTGAGACACTGTCCCAAAAGGAAAAAAAAAATACCCCAAACCTGCTCCTCCCGCCACCTTGGGTCTAACAACACCATCTTCTATTTGGGAGAGTCCATGCCTGTGTGAATGAGGCACCTTCACAACATGGATGACCCCACAGGGGGACACTGTGGGGTGGATGCTGTGAGTACTGGTTCCCAGCTGTGCCTCCCCTTCTGGGAGTTGGAGGAAGTGCCAGGTTGTGTTAGGGCTTGACCAACACTGGAATGAAGCTTAAAACAGCCCCACTGGTGCCCCGGGCTCTGGCATTGCTCTTTGTCAATGCTCTCCACCTAAAGGCTCTCAGAGGTCATCTGGTGCCTGCAGCGCCCCGGTCTGTCTGTCTGTCTTTGTGCATGTGGGTAAAATGTGTGCATCCTCCATGGGATCCAGGGCCTTGCCTTGCCCTCCCACGTCTCCTCTCTTACCCCTCCCATTTCCCGGCTCTCTTTTGTGCACACCATACTTCCTCAGTTCCTGGAAAGGGCCCCATACTTCTTTTTGTCAAACTTTGGCTTCACCCTCATTCCCACCTCCCTGACCTTCATTGACTGCCCTCCCACCTGAATCTGGCTAAGTCCTACTTATTACCCAGCCTAGCCTCTCATCAGCACCAACTGAGGAAGCTGTGAAAAATCCCAGTGCCCAGGATATAAATCTGAATTTCTGGGGCTTGGAGCTTGGGGCCCAGGTACCAGGATTCAAAAATCAATGGACTTTATAGGAAGAAAACCAGAGCAGAAAATCTGGCTTTGGCCCTAAGATACTTGCTTTATATTAAGCAGGGCCTGGGCAACCCCCACTACCCAAAGTTCTCCAACTCACAGCTTCTTTTTACATTTAAAAAATTTTC
>NW_008332825.1:387042-413166 GCF_000622305.1 Nannospalax galili
ACACCTGGCTATTTTCTATTTTATGTGTATGAATATTTTACCTGAATGCATGTGCACTACATCTGGGCTTGGTGTCCACAGAGGCCAGAGAAGAGGGTGTCTGATCTCCTGGAACTGGAGTCATAGACAATTGTTAGCCACCCTGTGGGTGTTGGAACCTGAACCTAGGTCCTCTACAAAAGCAGCAAGGCTGGGCATGGTGGCATGTGTCTTTAATCCCAGCACTCAAGAGGCAGAGGCAGACGGCAGATCTCTGTGAGATGGAGGCCAGCTTGGTCTATATAGCAAGTTCTAGGCCAGCTGGGGCTACAGGGAGACTCTGTCTTAAAAACAAATAAACAGACAAACAAACAAACAAACCCCATCCCAAACCCAAAAGGTTTCTGAATATATAACAATCCAGAAGCTGATTCAAAATCAAACATATGATGAGTCTGAGGTGTTTCTGGAAGTGTTCACTCATGTTGCACACATGACTTTGTTGCAGCCTTGGATCAGAACACATGACCTGTGCTCTCTGCACTGTGCATGCTGTCATGCCATCACACACAAACAAATGCCTGATACACCCTGGCTCAGATTTGAGATGATTTCAGGTTATGAATTGCAGTGTTTTTGCCCTACATACAAATTTTTCTGCTCTTATGGAAACATAACGGTGTCATTAAGGAAAAGAGACATTTTAATATTTCCCTTCCATTATTCCTCAGCAGGAAAATATCAAATTAGCATATCTGTGAATTGTATTGTGTTAGAATGTTTGATTTTGAAAATCGCTGCTTGAAGGCTGGAGAGATGTCTCAGCAGTTAAGAGAATTGCCTGCTCTTGCAGAGGACCCATGTTCATATCCCAGCATCCACATGGCAGCTAACAACCATCCATAACTCAAGATCCAGGGGATCTGATGCCTTCTTCTGTTCTCTTTGGGCACTGCACGACACAGGTGCATTTACATACATTCAGGTACAACACTCATACACATAAAAATAAATAAATAAAATTGCTGCTTGAGGGGCTGGAGAAATGGCTTAGGGGTGAAAGTACTGGCTGTTCTTGCAAAGGACCCAGGTTTGATTCCCAGCACCTGCCTGGTGGCTAACAACCATCCACAACTCTACAACTTTTTCTAGGTGATCTGACACCCTCTTCTGGCCTCTGAAGGTATTGTACACACATGATGGTGAACTTACATACATGCAGGCAAAACACTCATGCACATTTAAATAAATAAATATAATAGATGATGAATAAAATTTCTTTAAAATTGCTGCCTGAGAGGCTGGAGAGATGACTTATTGGTTAAGAGTGTTTACTGCAGAAGCATGAAGCCTGAAGTTTGGATGGCAGCACTCATACAAAAGCTGGGCATGGTCCTGTGTATATCTGTAAACCCATTATGTAGGGGGGCAGAGACAGGGGGATCACAGGGGCTTGCTGGCTGCCAACCTAATGAACAATACAGCTCCAGGTTCAGCAAGAGATCCTGCCTCCAAAGGAATCAGTTGGAGAGTGACAGAGGACACCCAATGCCCTCCTCTGGCCTCTGCATACATGCATAGTTATGTGCATCCTCATATACACATGCATATGAGAAATGACCTTCATAGACTCACATGTTTGAATACTTGGTCCCCAGTTAGTGGTGCTGTTTTGGGACGTTTAGGAGGTGTGGCCTTGGTAGAGGACATAGAGGTGTGGGCTTTGAGTGTATATAAGCTTTGCCCCCCACCCCCACTTCCAATTTGCCCTCTCTCTGCTTGGTGTTTGAGGTTGAGGATGTGAGCTCTTGGCTTCCTGCTCCTTCTGCCACGCCTGTGTGTTGCCATGCCTCCCCACCACGATGGACCAATGGGTGCTAAGGATTGAACTCAGGGTCTCATGCTTTATGGAAGCACCTCACTGGCAGAGCTATCTTCACAACCCTCCTACTTCAAATATACCAACAAAACCAAACAAACCACCCCCACACCAAAAAACCCCACAGAATACAAAAACACCTTCCTCATGGGTATTTAATGAGCAATTTGATGCAAAGAGAAGTTCCTCTCCTCTTTTCCCAAAATCTTGCCTGTTGTTTCTTCAGGAGCCGAGGTTTTCACACACAGTACTTGCTAAAGAAAGTCACACTTTGCTGGGGCAGGTCTTGAAGATCAGTGTGAATGTGGGTTCTCTGTCTTCCGTGTTGACCACCTATCTTTCTTATACCTTTTTCTCTCCCCTAGAGCCTTTAGAAACTGACCTTGGCCAAGCAGGCCAGGTGAAGCCCTGTCACCACCATCAGTGTCTCTGAACCAGACGCCAGGCGACTCAAGCATCCCACCCCCACATATGAAGGGGCCCCGTGGGGACCTGAATGCAGGTCCCCTGGGTGTTGGAAATACCTGCTAGGTACTCAATGACTGCAGCCATGTAGACAGGTGCGCCCACGCTGATCCGGTACTTGAATGTCCCCTTCTTCAGGTAACGCATCAGTCGCCCCACTGGAAAGATGACACCGGCCCTGGCTGACCGGGACAGCTTGGACATTTTCTTCTTTCCGCTCCGGCCCGACATCTTGCCTCAGTATCCCTCTCAGCTTGCTGACACAGTGGCCTCCCGGCACTTACACAGTACTGGAAAGGAAAGAAGGAAGGATTGAGGAAGGCTGGGTAGAAACAGCAGGTGTACAGCAGCATGTGTACATGCTGGTACAGTGTCCCGCTGTCCCAGGGTGAGCCATAGATGCCAGCGCAAGGAGCTGCAAGATGAGCCAGACAGGCTCTGAAGGGCACCTACAGCCTCCACACAGATATCCCTCCCCATTGGCCACCTGAGCAGCAGAGGCCAAGAGAGGCTGTCACTGGAGAGAACAGTTCTGGTTCTATGCTCAGACATACAGTGATGGCCAAGATGTCATTTCTTTGTCCCCAGAGCCTGTGCACGCTGCTCTGTATTGACAAAGGGACTTTGCAGGCATGATTAAAGGCTCTTTTTTCTTTTATAAAAAGATTTTATTTGGCTTGGCATGGTGGCACACGCCTTTAATCCCAGCACTAGGGAGGCAGAGGCAGGTGGATCTTTGTGAGTTCAAGGCCAGTCTGGTCTACATAGAGTTCCAGGCCAGCTGGGGTTACAGAGAGACACTGTCTCAAAAATTTTTTTTCATTTATTATTTCTATTTTATGTGTATGAATGTATTGCCTGCATGCATGTAAGTGCACCCATGTCATGTAGTGCCCGAGGAGGACAGAAGGGAGTTTTAGATCCCTTGGAACTGGAGTTATGGATGGTAGTTAGCTGCCATGTGGGTGCTGGGATTTGAACCCAGGTCTTCTGCAAGAGCAGCCAGTGCTCTTAACCATTGAGCCATCTCTCCAGTCCCTCTTTTTCTTTCTTTTTTAAAAATATTTTTTGATTTATTTATTTTAATTTTATGTGTATGCATGTTTGACTGCATGTTAAGTGCACCATATGCATGCAGTGTTCACAGAGGCCACAAGAGGGGACTAGGTTCCCTGCAACTGGAGTTAAGGATTGTCATGAACTACCGTGTGGGTGCTGGGAACCAAACCCTCATCCTCTACAAGAGTAGCCAGTGCTCTTAACCACTGAGCCATCTCTCCAGCATCCCCCCCGCTGCCTTTTTCTTGATGCAGGCCCTCCCTCATATAGCCTAGGCTGCATGTATTCGAGGATGACCTTAACTCCTCGTTTTACTCCCTCCACTTCCCCAGAGCTGAAATTAGAGCTGTGAGCTGCCCCACCTGCTCCACAATTAGTCCTGGGTGATATAAGTAAGCCAATACACATTTCTCAAAAGGAAATACTCTCTTTGTACACCATGTGCATGCAGTGCCAGTGGAGGCCAGAAGAGGGTGTTAGATCCTCTGGAACTGGCATTAGAGATAGTGCCATGTGGGTGCTGGGGAACCAAATCCATATATTCTGCAAGAGCAGCCAGTACTCTTGACCGCCGAGCCATCTCTCAAGGCCCAGGAAATACTTTAACTTCACCAATAATGAGGTCTAATTATATAATCTTTTAAAAATTTTATTTTATTTTATTGTTTTGAGACAAGGCCTCACTAGAGAGCCCCAGCTGACCTGGAAATTGCTATATAGACCATCCCAGACTGGCCTCGATCTCACCAAGATTCACCTGCCTCTGCTCCAGAGTGCTGGGATTAAAGATATGCACCACCATGCCTGGCCTTTTTTTTTTTTTGCCAGAGTCTCATGTAGCTCCAGTCGAGGATGACTTTGAACTTCAGATCTTCCTACCTTCACCTCCCAAGTACTGGGATTGTAGGCATGTACCACCATACCTAGTTTTATGGGTAGTACTGGGGCTAGAACCCACGGCTTCATGTTTGCTAGGCAAGCACTCTACCAACTGAGCTACATCCCCAGCCCCAATGTAACATTCTTAAAACAAACAAACAAACACACACCCCAGGAAAGGCAGTGTTAGTGGAACATGCTAGTGCTTAGTAATGAGACAGCAAACAGAAAGCCACAGCCCTGCCCAAGCTTCTGCTCCTTGACACCGGGAATCCAGGCTGATCTGGGAGAGAGATTCATCATCACAGATGGGTGGCTTCTGTGCATTGCACTGAGGGGCAGGGCTATCATTCACTGTTATTTATGGAAGCTATCTTTTGAGTGAAGGAAAAACAACTATGGCTTCCTGAACATAGTCTTTGTAAGGCTAAAAATAATTACAGAGCTGGAATGACCTTAAACTGTTAGTTAAGGGAATATTGTGACCAAAGAATAATATCATGTATCATTTTATATCCTATATGATATATATTAGATGTGTATATTATAATAGGTATAACAAAATATAACAATATATAGTTAATTATATAGTACTATAATTCAGAATAAGAATGTTACAAAGGACACATAACAGGATCAGAGTGAAGGCAACAGCCATTTCTAGGAAATGTGTTAATGAGTCAAAGCTCTCTGCTTCAGGCCACCACATTCCCTTGAGGATAGAAATGAGAAAGTCAAATAAATTGAAATAATTTCTACCCACTGGGGTGGCATGCCACATGTCCATGAGGCTGTTTTACCAGCAGCTCATGTGGCCATGAAAAGGCTCAGAACACAGCTAGAGTGAAGACAGGGACAGCGTCAATGAATGCCTGGCTGATGGGAGAGATGCACGGCTGGGGCTACTGAGTCTGGATGGGTGTAGAAAAGTTTCTTTCTTTTTGGGTTTTTTTGCATCTATCTATCTATCTATCTATCTATCTATCTATCTATCTATCTATCTATCTATCTATCTATCTATCTATCTATCATCTATTTATCTATGTATGTGGCATATGCATGCCGCAGCATAGAAGGCAACTTGTGGGAGTCTCTTCTCTCCTTCCACCATGTGGGTCCCTCGGATTGAACTCAGGTTGTCAGTCTTGGTGGCAAGTGCCTTTATCCACTGTGCCATCTTGACAACTCTATGTTTCAATTTCCTATAGCATCTGATGACTCTGTTATGATTGAGGCATTTTACACATAAACTATGGAATTACAGTACTCATTCCTAAATCAATTTCCTTCCTTCCTTCCTTCCTTCCTTCCTTCCTTCCTTCCTTCCTTCCTTCCTCCCTCCCTCCCCCTTCCTTCTTTCCTTCCTTCCTTCCTTCCTTTCTTCCTTCCCTCCCTTCTTTTCTTTTCTTTTCTTTTCTTTTCTTTTCTTTTCTTTTCTTTTCTTCTTCTTTCTTTGGTTTTTTGTTACTCTAACATTTTTCCTCTCTCTCCTTTCCCCCGTCCTTTCTTTTTTTTTTTTTAAAAAAAAATTCATTTATTTGTATTTTACGTGTGTCAATGTTTTACCTGTATATAAGTAAGTGCACCGTGTGTGTAGTGCTCACAGAGGCCAGAAGAGGGTGTCAGATCCTCTGGAACTGGAGTTTAGGACTGGTGTTAGAAGCCACAAAGGTTCTGGGAACTGAACCCAGGGTTCTCTGAAAGAGCAGCCAGTGCTCTTAACTACTGAGACTTCTCTCTAGCCCACCACCCCCTTTATCTTTTCTAAATGGGACATCTCTATCACCACCTTGAAGGCCCAGGGAGCACTTGTAAGAGGAGGGAAGAGTTTTGTAGGAGCTAGAGGATTGAGAGGAAGGATGCTATGCTATGCACCATTGTCCTCTGGATATGACACCAACATCACAATGAAGAACATAGTAGCTGTGGCCAGCTGCGCACACACACACACACACACACACACACACACACACAGAGCAGCTGTGTCCACCTGCACATGTGCACACACACACAGAGCAGCTGTGGCCACCACACACACACACATGCATACCATAAACACATACACAGGCACACTTGCACATATGCACACAGGCATGCACACACATGCACACACCTTTCTAAAACAAGTTAGAGAATATGCAGGATAAAAGTACCAGGGTATTTCCCTAGGATGAATGAAGATGAGCCAGACATTGCCCTAAAACTGGAAATTAGGACCAGAAGAAGCAGAAAAGCAAGTGACTTTAGGAAACTTTAAGGATGCTTAAAATACTCATGAGGACAAATTAGCCAAGTGAGGAAAAAATCAAGGTGCAATGCAGACCTGTGCACCTGTTGCAGACTGCATAAAGCCTCCAAACACAGCACTTAGCCCCACCCAGACACATTATATCAAGACTTTCCTTCCACCCATTTCAGAGCTGGGGATGTGGCATCAAGTGAGGTCTACTTGAGAGATGATCAACTTGTGGGCTTTACCTAGAACGAGAGGGTTCTTGCTGCTGCTGAATGCATCGCTTAGACATGCTGGTATTTTAGGCATCCAGGTACCTACCTCCTAGGTCCTTGGGGGTGCCCTGCTCACTGTAAGTCCCCAAGGGAAAAGAGGCGCCACTGGGAATACCCTGCACCTCTAAATTCCTCCTTTGCCAGTCCACCCTTTCCTCTCACTCCATTCCATCTTGGAAGTAAGAAATTCAAAATTTGAGTGAGCTGGGTAATAGTAGTGCAGGCCTTTAATTCTAGTACTCAGGAGGTAGAGACAGGAGGATCTCTGTGAGATGGAGGCCAGCCTGATTTATACAGCAAGTTCCAGGGTCTACAGGGAGACTGTCTCAAAAACAAAAACAAAATTTGAGTGGGTCTTTCTTTCTCTACATTGTATGCGCTTGAGTCTGGTGTAGTTCTCCCCAGGAAAATTTGTTTCCATCTGACTAATAGTTAAACAGTTACTCTTGTTTACCTGCTTTAAATAGTTTGGCTCATATTAGGCATGTGCTGGGGCAGAAAGTGAATTTAGATTCTATTGGGTCAGAATTCATTTCTAGGATCTGGTTTTAGGCCCACATATACACTAATTAGATTTTATAGCCATCACAGAAGAAGCATTAAATCACAGCCCTGCCTTAAACATGGGCAATAAATTCACAATGGCCTACTCCAATAGCTATTGTATTTTATTGGTTTTTAAACATTTACTTTTATTTTATGTATATGAGTGTTTTGCCTACATGTAAGTACACCCGTGCATGCAGTGACTGTAGAGGTCAGAAGAGGGGGTCAGATTCCTCTGGAACTGGAGTTACAGATGGTCGTTAGCTGCCATGTGGGTGCTGGGATTCAAACCCAGGTCCTCTGCAAGAGCAGTCAGTGCTCTTAACTGCTGAGCCATCTCTCCAGGCCCTAAGGTGAACTTAAAAAAAAAAAACAACCCAACATTTTGATGGGGCTGGAGAGATGGCTCAGCGGTTAAGAGCACTGACTGCTTTTGCAGAGGACCTGGGTTTGAATCCCAGCACCCACATGGCAGCTAACGACCATCTGTAACTCCAGTTCCAGGGGAATCCAAAGCCCTCTTCTGACCTCCGCAGCATTGCACAACATGGGTGCACTCACATACATGCAGGCAATACACTCATACACATAAAATAAAAATAATAAATAAAATAACCCCTCCAAACCCCAACATTTTGCTATATCTAGAATTGGTATATGTGGTGCAATCTACACCACCACAGTATCAATCAGACGGGGTGTTAATGGAGTATTTTTTATTGAATAAGGAACTACACCAGATACAGTGGAATTTATGACCTTTGTTCTCACAGGTTTTCCAACAAAGTTGGACTGGAAAATTTACCATGGCTCTATAATGAAGATAGTAAATAATAAGCCAGGCATGGTGGTACAAGCCTTTAATCCCAGCACTCGGGAGGCAAAGGCAGGCGGATCTCTGTGAGTTCAAAGCCATCATGGTCTACATAGTGAGTTCCAGGACAGCTGGGGCTACAGAGAGACTGTATAACAAACCACAGTTAATTTTCAAATAGATGTGAGAGCTATGGTTCTCAAACCACTGCTTGAAGGCACCCTGGGGCACATTAGTGAGCCCAAGGGAGCTTGGTGGGACGGCTGGGGAGTTTGGACCTCTGTCATGCTCTGCTACTGCCAGCTTATCACGGCTCAGTTTCCAGATTGATTGTCCTTATTTTAATTTTCTTAAACTATTTAAAATTAATTAATTTTTATTTCATGTATATGAGCGTTTTGTCTGCATGTATAGATAGAAATGTGCCACACTCATGCAATGCCCCTGGAGGCCAGAAGAGGGCATCAGATCCACTAGAACTGGAGTTACAGATGGTTGTTAGCCACCATGGGGTAGTGGAAACTGAACCCAGGTCCTCTGCAAGAGCAGCTTGCAGACCCAGGTTTGGTTCCCAGCACTGACATGCTAGCTCACAGACAGTTTTAACTCCAGTTCCAGGGAGATCCAGTGCCCCCTTTAGGCCTTTGCAGGCATTGCAGATGTATGCAAGCAAAACATTCATACATACAAAATGAATAAATTTAATAAATTGAGCACTGAGTCATACTCCAGCCTCTATTTTTTTCTTTTCTTTCTTTTTTGGTATGTGTATGGGTTCACGTGTGTGTGTGTGTGTGTGTGTGTGCGTGTGCGCGTGCGCACACGCACACCAGAGACCAACATTGGGTGATTTCCCCAGTCATTCTCCATCTTTTTTTTTTTTTTTTGAGGCAGGATCCCTCACTGAATCTGGCACTCACTGATTCTTCTAGAGCAGCTGGCTAATGAGCCCCAGAGATCCTCCTGTCTCCACCTCCCTAGTGCTGGGATTACAGGCATGCACTGCCACACCTGGATTTTTACATGGGTGCTAGGATCCTAACTCAGGTCCTCCGGCTTGAGTAGCAAGCACTATGCCTATAACCATCTCTTCAGCTCTATTGTCTTCCTTTTGAGGATGCCACATTGTAGCAGAGCAAAATTTCTGAGTGTTGCTGTGACTAAAAGTGCCAGGTGAAAATCAATATGGGGCAGAAAATGAACAATCCACTTCTACCTCCTGACAACTTCTGCAGTGCCCAAACACATCCAGTTTGACATTCATCATGGTTAAGGCATAAACGTGTATTAAATACTTTGGATTTAACCACTTAATAAGTGGAACTGACAGGCATTTCTTCTGGCATGGTAGCCTCACTGGGACTCTGGGAATTTCTGTGTCAGGCTGACCATCCATTGATACAGACAAGTCTTCACTCATGGTGGTTTCGATTTATGATTGTTTTGACTTGATGATGGTGTGACAGCTAGATGCATTCAGTAGAAATTGTACTTTGAATTTAGAAATTTGATTTGTTTTATGCAAGCAATAATGCAGTACAATGTTCTCTTGTGTTGCTGGGTGGCAGCAAGCTGTAGTTCCCAGTCTGCTATACAGTCACAAGTGGAAAGAACCGTTACCATACAGTGTGCTCTGCTGCTAAGCTGGGATGCTGGGGCGGGGGTATGGGGTAGGGGGACTTCAATGCAATTTCTACTTGAGATATCGTCAACTTATGATGGGGCTCTTGGAATATAACACTTTTGTAAGCTGAGAGACACTGTAATTATGTCTCATTTAAGATCACTCTGAAGTAAGGAAAACTAGAAAGTTAACAGAGTTATTTATTAAATTTATTCTTTTTATATTTATGAGTGCTTTGCCTGTATGCATTTGCAATACCTGCAAAGGCCAAAAGAGGGCAATGTGTCCCCTGTAACTGGAGCTGTCAGTGCTGGGAACTGAACCTAGGTCCTCTGCAAGAGCATCAAGTGCTTTTAAACTCGGAGCCATCTCTCCAGTACCTTATTTAGTGTGCTCAGAAACGTGTATTTCTGCATGCGCCACAGGACAAACTGAGGGAGTTTGTTTTCTCCTTCCACCACATGGCCTGGGATCAAACACAGGTTTTCAGGCTTGATGGTAAACTGTCTTTACCCACTAAGCCATCTTGCCAGCCCTAAAGTAGTTAATTAAAAAATTTTTGAGTTTATCTTTAAATCTAGTAATACTTGTCTACAGTCAACAAAGGAAAGAGTTATAGTCATACAAGGAAGAATCCTCTCCTCTTCTTGCTTTACCCCCATAGATCTCAGTTCTAGAGGCAACTAAATGTAACAATTTGTTTTTGAGGTAAGGTGTTGCTATACCGTTCAGGCTGCCCTTGAACTTGCGATCTTCTTGCCTCTGCTTCCAGAGTGCTGAGATCACAGGTGTGTGTTGCCATGCCTAGCTAGCAAGCTTTACTTTTAATTCTAGTGCTCACTTTCAAACTCAGCCCTCTACTAGAACCATTTTCATTTAGGGTGATCTGTTTATGGTCCAGAAGGAAGAGCACCTCCCTTTCCAATTGTTGGTAATATTTAACTGACTGCCCTGGGAACACTGAACACATCTGTATCTACTTCCAACTCCCAGCATCTCTTACCCCATCATCATGTAAGATGAGGCTGTGAGCCCCCTATCTTCCCCTCACTCCTTCCATACTCTCACCCTACTTTTACGTCTCTCACCTGTACTTTTCATTGTCCTGGCTTGTGACAGTTTATATTTTGTTCTACAATTACAACCACATAGTTGACGTTTTTCTTTTAGGTTTGCATTAAAAGTGAAAAGTGAGGGTTTATCAAGGTCTCTTCTTTCTGGTTCAAGTGAATTATGGGCCTCACATTCCCTTCCCCTAAGCCCAGTGTTAGGGTCCTCGTGTCTGAGCTTCAAGAAGAACAGGTGGTCTTTAAAAAAGTTTTATTTATTTATTTATTATTTATATTTATTTATTTACTTATTTATTATTTAAACAGGGTCTCTCTGTAGCCCCAGCTGGCCTGGGAACTCGATATGTAGACCAGGCTGGCCTCTATCTCACAGAGATCTACTTGTTTCTGCCTCCCAAGTGCTGGGATTAAAGGCATGGGCCACCATGCCTGGCTTTGTCCAGCTTTTTAATATGGGAGCTGGGAATCTGAACTCAGGTCCTCATGCATGTATAGAAAGCAATCTAACCCACTGAGCCATCTCCATCCATCAATTGTGTGTGTGTGTGTGTGTGTGTGTGTGTGTGTGTTGCTAAAGATGGAAGACAGGGCCTCCTAACCACTAAGCAACACCATATCTTTGTAGCCTTGTTACATGTGGGCTTCTGCTTTAATTAATTTATTTTTATTTCATGTATATAAGTGTTTTGCCTCTATGTATATAAGTGCACCCATGTCATGCAATGCCCAGGGAGGTCAGAAGAGGGTGTTAGAGCCCTGAAACTGGAACTGTAAATGGTTATTAGCCACTATGTGGGTGCTTGGAACTGAACTCAGGGTCCTCTGCAAGAGCAACCAGTGCTCTTAACCACTGAGCCATCTATCCAGCTCATGAGCTTCTTTTTAGAAACACCTTATTTAACACATATGGCCACGTCATTAACACTGAACTCACTGTCAACAGGACTGTAACTGTGCCTACACGAAGCTTAGATAAAGTTTGTATTTTCTCCATAGGTCACATCACAGCCAGCTTGTGCTTGGGAACTATGCTTGTGGCCCATTTTAATTAGAAAACACCAACAAAAAAATGGGGAAAAGTGTGGCACTCTGCCCTGAAAATGATACTAGTTTATTATGCAAGATTTGAAGCAAGAAGGGAGAACTTTGCCTTGCTTATTTGCAGCTGGGAGTTTTCCCTGTTCCTTTTTCATACCATCCTATACTATGTCTGCAGATCTCTCTAAAACTACTATTCTCTTTTCAAGTTGGTTTTCCTTAAACATCTGGTAATCTTTGATTGTGCATTTGGATTTAAGAATGAAAGTCCCAACTGATTATCTCACAGTAAAGAAGAGCTTTCTGTAACTTGTTTGGTTGGCATGGTTTTTGCTTGGTGCCTCTGGGTATGTGTACAGGTCGTGCCAATAAAAAGGCATTATCTTAGAATGTTCCACTAGGAAATGAAAGCCCCCATGGGTCAGAATAAGTGGGTTTCAAATTAAAAAAAGTTATTTATCTGTATTTTATGTGTATGAGTGTTTTGCGTGCATATATGTAAATATACCACATCCAAGCAATGTCCACAGAGGCCAGAAGAGGGCATCACAGTCTCTGGAACTGGAGTTATGGGTGGTTGTTAGTTGCCATGTGAGTGCTGGGAACTGAAGCAGGTCCTCTGCAAGAGCAGCCAGTTCTCCTAACAGCTGAGCCAGCTCTCCAGCCCCTAAAACAAATTTTGTGTGTGTATGTATGAGTGTGGGGGTATGCTTTTAATCCCAGCACTTGGGAGGCAGAGGCAGGCAGATCTCTGTGAGTTCAAGGCCAGCCTGGTCTACATAGTGAGTTCCAGGACAGCCAGAGCTACACAGAGAGACCCTGTCTCAAAAAACCCAAACCAAGTGACTGGAGAGATGGCTCAGTGGTTAAGAGTACTGGCTGCTCTTGCAGAGGACCTAGGTTCAATTCCCAGCACCCACATGATGGCTAACAAGTGTCTGTAACTCCAGTTCTAGGGGATCCAACGCCATTTTCTGACCTCCTTGGGTACTGCATGACACAGGTGCACTTACATGCAGGCCATACACTCCATACACATGAAATAAAATAAAAGTAGTAAATAAAATATTTTAAAAATAAAAAAGCAAACCAAACAAGCAAACAAACAACAAAACAAACAAACAAAGCAACAACAAACAAAATAAAGTTGGCTATTTCTCACCCAAAGCAGCTCACTCTGCAAGGGCATGGGCTTTCCTCTTTTCTCTCCTCCCTTTGGGGTTGCAGTGTAATTTGAAAAACTGCTCATGGGAATCCTGTATGCTACTGCCATGCAAATGCAGGCACTTGCAATTGGACTGCTGTATTAATAAGCTGCATAGTCTTGATACAAAATTCCATAGTCTTCAATGACCTCCTGATCAGTTTGTTTCCAGCAACTCGCCTGATGATAAAGTGATCTGAAATTCTTTTCGTGACATTATTATTCAATATCAAGACAGCTCAGCCATCTCTCTTTACCAAAACACTCATTTCCAGGCTGATGCTAGTGTGGTTTGTTAAGGTGGTAAATGAAAGTGACTCTTTCAAGTGGGTGTGGTGGCCTGTAATACCTACATCTGGTGGGGCAAAAGGATCCAGAACCATCATCCTCAGCGATATATGAGTTCCACACCAGCCTGGGCTGCATGAGACCTTGTCTCAAACAAAACAAAGCAAAACAAAACTGGGGGCTGGTGAAATGGTGGGGGTGCTTGCCTCCAAGCCTGACAACATGAGTTCACTCAAGGCACACAAATACACACTTAATAAACAGTTGCTAAAAGCAGAAAAAAGAGAAACCTCTTGTGTCTTGACATAAATGAACATTTAAAAAAAGTTAAGCTTCTTCCAAAGGAATTTACTTATCTTAGTTCTTTAAAAATATTTTTATTTATTTTTATGTGTTTGAATGTTTTGCCCACATGTATGTAAATGCACTCATGTCATGCAATGCCTGAGGAGGCCAGAAGAAGGTGTCGGATACCCTGGAACTGGAGTTATAGACAGTTGTTAGCTGCCATGTGGATGCTGGGAACAGAACCCAGTTCTTCTGCAAGAGCAGCTGGTGCTCTTAGCACTGAGCCATCTCTCCAGCACCGTCTTACTTCTTTTTGAGACAAGATTCTGGTATGTATTTCAGGCTGGCCTGCAACTCTCAATCCTTATCTAAATTTGTGTGTGTGTGTGTGTGTGTGTGTGTGTGTGTGTGTGTGTTTGTATCTGTCACTGTGTCTGTGTCTATGTGTAGTATGGGGGATTGAACCCAGGTCCTTGGTGATGCTGGCTGTGCTGGATAGCTTTAGTGTCAACTTAACCCACCTGGGTTGAGGAGCCTCAGTTGGGGAATTGCCTCTATTGGACTGGCCTGTGGTCATGTCTGAGGGGCATCTTCTTGATGAGTGATGTGGGAGGGCCCAGCCCACTGTGGGTGGTGCCAGCCCTGGGCAGGTGGGCCTGTGTTGCATAAGAAAGCAGGCTGATGGGGGGCCAAGGGAGCAAGCCAGTAAGCAGCGTTCCTCCATGGCCTGTGCTCCAGCTCCTGCCTCCAGGTTCCTGCCTTGAGTTCCTACCTTGGGCTCCTGGATGAATTGTGACCTGGGATATGTAAGCTAAATAAACCCTTTCCTCCACAAGTTGGTAGTGGTCAGAGTATTTTGTCACAACAATGAATAACAAACTAGGACACTGGCCAGATGCTTTACCACTGAGCTACATTGCCAGTTCAAGGCTTTAAAGAAGACTGGAGCCTTTAACCCTAGCACTCGGGAGGCAGCAGGTAGGCTCTGAGTTTGAGGCCAGCCTGGTCTACAGAGTGAGTTCCAGGCCAGCTGGGGCTACAGGGAGACCCTGTCTTAAAAAAGACAAGAAAGAAAAAGAAAGAAAGAAAGAAAGAACGAAAGAAAGAAAGAAAAGACTAGAGGTGTGGGAGGTACAATGGAGGGTTAGGGCAATCATTCTAGCCAGGTGTCTAGGCGGGGTTTGTTCCTGCAGTTGTGCCATTTTGCCAAAGAACATACGATTACAAGACCACTTTAAGTTATTCTTTGGAGCTCCTTCTCGTCAAAACTATACAATCTTTCACATAAGTTATCCAGAATCTAGAAATAAGAAGTCTTTCAGCTTTTGTTGTTGTTGTTTTGTTTTTTTGAGACAGGGTTTCCCTGCAGCTCCTGATGGCTTGGATCTTGACATGTAGACCAGGCTGGCCTCGAACGCACAGAGATTTGCCTGCCTCTGTCTTCTAAATTGGGATTAAAGGTGTGTGCTGCCACGCCTGGCTTCATTTAGCTTTTTAATGATGAAAAATCAATGATCCCCCTCAAAAAACCCTTTAAATTACTGTTTTCTGAAATGTTCCCAGTGTCATCTCCAATGGATTTGTGGACTGTTTTGAAACTGTGATAATTTATCCAGTATGCTCCTGGTTGGTACCTGTGACCTTCCCCCTCTGTTGTATTGTGCTTCAGAACACTGTAGATTGTAAATATTTATGAAAAACGAAGTAGACACCACCATGTACAGCTTTCCCCTGTCAGTTCAAAACTGTCTTTTGGGAGAATCAAATGAGATGAAATAGAACGAAATAAGACATAAAGGAATCCAATATGAGTATACAAACTATATGTAGAAATATATTTTAAAGGGAATGAAATAGGAAATAAAATCATAGACAGCGTCACACCTGATAGAATTCTAACATATTTTGGTGTGTTACCCTATAATAATAGTTTGTTAGCATTATTCTGTCGCTGTGAAAACCATTTTCAGTAACACCAGCTAAATCACTTCCTGTATTGCACTTCCATTTATGAACTCCAAGGGCAAGCCATTATTGCACAAGTAATATATTCCAAACCATTTTCTTGCAGGGCCATCTTTAAGTGAGTGAGAACAGTCAATAATTTTATTGTCATATATGTTAAAACTCAGTAACAATCTATTGCATAAAGAGCAACATCAAATGCAATTTCATCAAAATGACATTAACCAAATTAACCAACCATGAACATGAGAATCAAGCATTAATCCAATTGATTTAAATTATACTATTGGATAACAAATCATTACCTTTTTAAAAGGGCTTTCAATTCATACCATGGGATGGGAAACTCATATGGTCTTTGTAATTCAGAGGCAGAGAATGTGGGCAGCCTTGGTCATTCCAGAGGACCTGAGCCCAGATGGAGCCTGGGTGGGTAAATTTAAGATTTCTCCAGGACTTGAGGACACTGTTGCTTTGTGTACGAGAGGCATGTGTGTGTGAGCATACATGTGAAGGGCAGAGGTCAACCTCAGAGTCATCCTTCAGGAACGGTGCATCTTGTTTTTTGAGACAGGGTCTCTCATTGGCCTGGGGTTCAACTATTTGACTAGGCTGGTCAGCAAACCCTAGGGATTCACCTGTTTGCAGCTCCCCGGCACTAGGATTACAAATAGGTGCCATCAAACTGGATTTTGTTTGTTTACTTGTTGGTTTTTTGAGACAGGGTCTCCCTGTAGCCCCAGTTGGCCCAGAACTCTCTATGTAGACTAGGTTGGTCTCTGTCTCACAGAGATCTACCTGCCTCTGCCTCCTGAGTGCTGGGTTAAAGACATGGGCTACCACACCCAGCAGAAGCCTGGCTTTTCTTAATTCGGGTTGTGGAGACTCAGGTCCTCGTATTGCATAGCAAGAACCTTGATAACTGAGCCATCTCCCCTGCTAGACATTGTGACTTTTAGACACATTTTCTTGTCTTTGTGAAACCTAAGCGATGATTTTCTTAAACAAGAGAAAAGAAGTTGTTGCAATGTAATTTCTTCCCAACTAGCGTTATGCTGTTTTTTAAAAAAATATTTTATTATTTTTATTTATGCATATGAGTGTATTGCCTGCATGTATGTAAGTGCACTATGTTGTGCAATGCCCATGGAGGTCATAAGAGGGTATCATATGCCCTGGAACTGGAGTTATGGATAGTTGTTAGCCTACATATGGGTGCTGGGAATCAAACCCAGGTGCTCTTAACCACTGAGCCATCTCTCCAGCCTCACCTTATGCTGTTTTAATATCAATATGTTTGGCCACTAATGGTACTAGCTGGGTGAGAAATAGTTAATAATTTTTAAAATTTGAGTTCAGAATGCACCCCAGAAGAAGTCAGCCAGAAAATAGCCAATCTGCCTTTTGAATCTATTTATCTAAAGTTTTATTTATTTATTATTGGTGTGTGTGTGTGTGTGTGTGTGTGTGTATGTGTGTGTGTGTAGTGTGTGTGTGTGTGTGTGTGTGATGGGTACACATGTCACATTGTGTGTGTGGAGGTCAGAGGACAACTTTGTGGAGTCTGTTCTCTCCTACCTTTATGCGGGTTCCACGGATGGAACTCATGTAGTCAGGCTTGCGCAACAAGTGCCTTTACCCACTGAGCCATCTTGATGGTCCTGAATCTATTTATTGATGGAAAATAAAATACAAACAAAACCCTCAGTGGGTCTAACCTAGCCTCTGGTACAAGTTTCAGGTTCTCTCAGGTTTTATTTTGGAGGGAACTGATTGCTTCAAATCAGCTATCAGGTGCACCCACAGAAGCCCAAGTCAGGTTCCAATCAGGTACACTCAGGTTTCCTTCTAAGGTTTGGACCCCTATTAGCAGGAACTCAGAAAAAAATTGGGAAATTCCCTAAGCTTCTGCAAGAACATGCTGGCTGGCTAGATTTTCGAGTGCTATGAGGGATAGATCCTTCCTTCTAGTATCAGGACTAATTGTCCCCAGCTGACCTGTGGATTAACCCCAGTTGTTGTCCTAGTAGACAGGAGAGGAGGAAGGCAGCTCTTTCGTGGACATGGCTTTAAATTTTCTTCACTTAAGAGGGAGTATCAGACCTTCTCTAGCTCAGATGTAACAGGTTAATCCAAAGATCCACGAACTGGGAGTTTCTACTCTTTCCTGATCAGATTCCAACCTTGACATAAATGTCTTGTCTTGGCTGTGAATTTAATCTTCTCTGGTCTTTGGTTATTTTTAAGATTAAGTCCTGATCCTGATCCCCAGATTTATCTGCCATTTGAACTGTAGAACAGACAGCTCCCTGTATGCAAACAACAAATCCCACCTTCTCCCACAATCTTTTTGCTCTCTGAGGATGGACAAATGTGAGTCATAGGCAAACTATCCTGTTTAGTCTAAATCTGATCATTTCTAACTATGATGGAATTTCTGGCGAGCAGGTCCTTTGGGGTCTTGGGCAGAGAACTGGCTTTGTCTGAGTGAAGATGAGCGGTTCAGGTGGGAGTGAAGGATGTGGATTTATGGTCAGGTATCACCAAGTGTCTGCTTTCAGACCACACATCAACAGTCTGTGCTAAGCATATCTGTTGTTGGTCCTCATCCCTTCTCCACCTGTCCCCTGCCCACACCTCCCTGCTGTTTTCCTGTCATTCAACCCTCTTGTAGTGAATTTTCTTTTGATTGTAGGATTCCATGTTGTTGATGGTGGTGATGTTCACAGATTATGCATGTGTGGGTCCCCCACAGTTCCTGAGCGCTTGCACCAGCAAAGAGCTTCCACTGGCCACACCGCATCATTCCCTCAGGGGACCCAATAGTGCAAGAGCAGCGAACCATGGTGGAGCCTCCAGTTTGGCACTGACCAGCTGTGAGTAGCCCTTAGGCTAACCAATAGATTTTTCAGAACTCCTCTTTGGCTTAAGCAAAGGTTTACAGGAGCTCTCACAATGTAACAAGATGGGAGGGGGCTGTTCCGGCTAGAGGGGAAGGGAAGGGGAAGGGAAGGTGCTAGAAATCTGCTTTGTGCTCTGCTGAGCTCTACCTGAGAACATTACACCTACTGACTTCTTTATTTTAAAAAAATTATGTGTATGACTGTTTTGCCTGCATACATGTAAGTGCACCCAAGTCTTACAGTGCCCATGGAGGCCAGAAGGGGGTATCAGATCCCCTGGAACTGGAGTTATGGATGGTTGTTAGCTGCCATGGGGGTGCTGGGAACTGAAACTGGTTCCTTTGCAAGAGCAGCCAGTGCTCTTAAACTGCTGAGCCATCTCTCCAGCCCCCCATAACTGCTGACTTCTGAGGTCCTCCACAAAGATCTTCATACATAAGTCCACCTGACCCTCACCTATTACAATCACAGAGATACAACACTCAGGAAAAGCTGGTTACACCCTGGAGTTTTCCTTCAAAGTCACTGTTGCTGTAACTATCACTGAAAAGAAAAACCAGGCCTCCTTAATTTTGTACTAGAGCTGTTTGGTCTCTACCTGCCAAGATAACCATCTAGCTTGTCAATTGCAGAACAGTTAGGGTAAAATTCTGTTTAGCTGGGGAGATGATGCGGATGATAAAGTTCAGGCCCTGAAAACCTGAGGACCAGAGTTTGGATCCCTAGCATTAAAAAAAAGAAAAAAAAAAAAAGAAAAAAAAATCAGGTGCAGAGGCATGAGTCTGTAATCCCAGCATGGGGAGGCGGAGACAGGAGAATCCCTGGAGCTCACTGGCTACCTATCCTAACCAAATTGGACATCTCCAGGTTCGGTGAGAAATTTTGTCTTAAAATATAAGGTAGTAGGGCTGGCAAGATGGCTCAGGAGGTAAAGGCACTTGCTGCCAAGCTTGATGACCTGAGTTCAATCCCCAGAACTCACATGGTGGAAGGAAAGAATGACTCCTGAAAGTTGTCCTCTGACCTCCACATGTGTGCCATGAAGTGTATATACACACATAGAGTAAATGTAAAGTAAATTACACATAAATAAATGTAAATTAAAATGATGGGGAGCAATTGAGGGAAATACCCAATGCTGATCTCTGGCCTCCACAAGTACAGGCACAGATGTGCATATGTACATGCATAAACACATAATCACACATACAACACATACATGCACACATACACACAGAGCCCCGCTCCGTGGTGGGGTGGGCAGGGAAATACTTGAATTGATTATCACTTCATTGAAATTCTGCAAGAATAATTAATTTGGAAGTTGACTACGCTGATGGTGTGTGTGTGTGTGTGTGTGTGTGTGTGTGTGTGTGTGTGTGTATCTTATCATCTGACTTAAAAGCTTTTGCTGTCTATCACAGAAGCTACTGAGCTTGATTTCTCTGTAGACCACCACAGCTATTCAATATGCTTTATGGAGGAGTGAAGGTTGCTGAAAATACAAGTTCCATCATTTTGTGCAGTATTGCCCAGCAAGCCTGGGTTCCAGGAAGATTTGCTTGATCTTATATCCTTGTCCTGTTCTCATGAAATCAATCACATTTAGGCATCTGAACTATATCTCTAAGACTCTAGCCTCTCATATCCAGAGTCTTTGAGCAGACTGTGTTGCCATTTTAGATTAAAAAACAAAACACAGGGGCTGGAAAGATGGTTCAGTGGTTAAAAGCACTGACTGCTTTTGCAGAGGACTCAGGTTTGGTTCCAGCACCCACATGGGGACTAACAACCATCCATAAATCTAGCTCCAGGGGAATCTCACACTCTCTTCTGGCTTCTGTGTGCATTGCATGACACAGGTGCACTTACATACATGCAGGCAATACACTCATAGACATAGAATAAAAATATATGGGGCTGGAGAGATGGCTCAGCGGCTAAGAACACTGACTACTCTTGCAGAGGGCCTGGGTTCAATTCCCAACACCCACATGGCAGCTACAAACCGTCCTTGACTTAGTTACAGGGGAATCCAATGCCCTCTTCTGACCTGCATGACATTGCACGACACAGATGCACTCACATACATGCAGGCAATACACTCATACACATAAAATAAAAATAAATAAATAAATAAAAAGGCTAAGACTGGTAAGATGGCTCAGCAGGTGAGGGTGTGTGCTACCAAGCCTGAGATCTGAGTTTGATTCCCAAGACCCACATGGTGGAAGGAGAGAGCTGACTCGTGCAAGTTGTCCTCTGACCCCACACGCACTCAGTGGCACACACACACACACACACACACACACACACACACACACGCACACACACACACACACATGCACACGTGGATAATAAATGTTAAAAAAACCAAAAAGACCCCAGTCAGTTTAGCTAACCCTGTGACATCACAGGATTGGCTAAAGTGTATGTCCCCAGATGGTGGTTGCTGTGCATTTCTAAACACATTTATGTCAAAGCATGGGAATTTTGACTTGAATTACTTACTCCATTTCTGGTCCAAATTGGCAATGCCAGTCAAATAAATCGGGCAAAGTATGATGGATAGAGAGATGGCTAAATGAACAGTAGGGACTTCAGAGACACCGCCAGATTTATCTTCCTTAACACTTTGTGCAGAGGCAGTTTAAAGCACCTGCTGTGTGGCTCCATCAGATTCTCTTGATTTGTCATTTGTCACAGCAGAGTAAAATAGTGATGCAAATAAACAAATGAGCAGTTTCATAAATAAAAATTTGCATACAATTAGCATAGCCCAAGAACCACTGGAATGAGAGGACAGAGTACTGACAGGCTGCCTGGGTTGAGTCCCTTGTGTGGTGACTCTGGGCATGGCCTCAGCCTCTTTTTCTGAAAGGTGGGTATAGCAACAGCAGCTATCTTGTGGTGCTGGAGTCAGAACGAAAGGAATTCATTCATATAAAGTGTTCAGAATAGAACCTGACTGGCACCACTTAATCAACATGAACTTTTTTTTAAAAATATATTTTATTTATTTACTTATTTATTTGTTCATTTATTTTATGTGTATGAGTGTATTGCCTGCATGTAGGCAGGTGCACTCATGTCATGCAATGCCCAAGGAGGTCAGAAGAGGGTGTCAGATTCCCTGGAACTGGACTTTCAGACAGTTGTTAGCCACCATACAGGTGCTGGAAATTGAATCTGGGTCCTCTGCAAGAGCAGCCAATGCTGAGCTATGTCTCCAGCCCCAAGCTCTTTTAATACTTTTATTTACTCATTCTGTGTGTGTGTATATATATACATATATGCATATATGTATATATATACACGAGGACAGAGGATAACCTGCAGGAGGTGGTTCTCTCTTTCCGCCATGTGAATCCCAGAGATCGAACTCAGGCTGTCAGTCTTGACAGCAAGCTCCTTTATTGCTGAGCTATCTTGATGGTCCTCAGTATGAACTCTTATGATTAGTTTCTTTAAAAGAAACCATTCTCTTTTTGTAAAAAAAAAAAAAATTCTCTCTCTCTCTCTCTCTCTCTCTCTCTCTCTCATGTGTGTGTGTGTGTGCTTCTGCTTCTGTGTGTCTACATGCATTGTTGTGCATGTGGAAGTCAGAGGACAACTTTTGGGAGGCAGAAAGTGGCTTGTCATGGCCACACAGTCTGTGTGAGATCTCATCCTAAACACCCTGCCCCCAAGCTCCTGGACCCTTGTCTGGAGCTGTTTCTCCTTCATTCTGTTACAAGCTTCACCCCTCACAGCACTGTGCATGGTACCAGGGACACAGCTGACATTCAATATATATTTCTCAAATGTGGGCTGGAGAGATGGCTCAGGGGATAAGAGTACTGGTTGCTCTTCCAGAGGACCAAGGTTCAGTTCCCAGAACCCACATGGCAGCTAACAACCATCTGTGACTCCTGTCCCAGGGGATCTGATGCCCTCTTCTGGCCTCCATAGGCATTGCATGCATGTGGTGCACTTACACACATGCAATCAAAACCCTCATATACATAAAATAAAAATATTTTAAAAATATTCCTTAAATGAGTAAGCAAAAGAAATCACTTAGGTATCTTGTTTCAAAAGCTTTTTTAAGGCCGGCAAGATGACTCAGCAGGTAAAGGTGCTTGCCACCAAGCCTGAAGACCTGAATTTCATTCCTGGAAGCCACATGGTGGAAGGAGGGAATCAGTTCCTGCAAGTTATCCTCTGTCTTCCACATGTACTCTGTGGCATGTGTACACACACGCTAAATAAATAAAATGTAATAAAAATATTTTTTAAAACTTTGAAAAAAGTATTTTTAGCTTCCATCTGTATTTTGGGAAGTGAAGTATCTTCTCAAATACCTATCTTTCCCTCCATTTTAATTCCTAAGAGACGTCTCAGAGTGTGGCCAAGGGAAAGTCCTCATCTTCAAGCTGTTGCTCCACTCCTTAAAACACTGTTCAGTGCTATTAGTGGACTCCATGGGCTAGGGATGTGGCTCTTTTAGAGTGCTTGCCAAGCAGCACCAAGACCTAGGTTTGATCCCCAGTACTTCATAAACCAGGCATGGTGGTGCACATCTGCAGTCCCAGCACTGGAGAGGCAGAAGCAGGAGGACCAGAAGTTTAAGATCATTCTTAGCTCTATAGGAAGTTCAAGGCCAGCCTGGGCTTCAAGAGATCCTGTCATAAAACAAAACAAAAACCAAGAAAAATAGACAGGTCCTATTCCTTTCTATTTGCTGATTTCCCCCTTCCTCCTAAATTTCTCGTGTAAGATATTCACAGAACGATTGTGGAAAAAAACCAAAACCAAAAACTGTGAGGGAGAGTTCTTCCATTCATCCTCAACTGGAACTTGGTAGGGTGGGTGGGACCTCTCAGCCTTGCTGGGAGCTTTACACAACCATGTTGTAGACAGAGGAGGACATGAGAGAGCGCTCAGGACTGCCTTGACACCAGCAGCTTCTCCACCGCATCCTGCCACCTTTCCTATGAAGCCTAGCCCAGTTCCTTCTAGCCCGAATCCTCTTCTCACTTTAAAAATATTGTGGCATTTGTGGTTTTCATTCACATGCTCTGTCAATCATTTCTAAATTACTAAGTGCATCTAGTTGTCCTAGCAATCCACAAATTAATTCAAAGTATACACATCAACTATCACCACAGTCACAGGGCATAAATGAAAGACCTTCTAGACTTGCTCCAGTTTTGTCTCTTTTAGTGGCTACCTTTGTTTGTTTACACTGTTTCAACCCATATATATAGTATTTTAATTTATGGAAATCTAGTTTTCACTTTGTTTTACAGCAACAGTACCACACAGTATTATGTTCTGCAATCATCATCTTCTTCCTCGCCAAAGTCTAGGGTGTCCTCCTCCCCCTCCTCCTCCTCTTCTTCTCCTCCTCCTCTTCTTCTTCCTTTTTAAATAGCATGCCTTGGTGATCTTTCTCTGTTTCTATATATTTACCCTGGCTTCATTCTTTTTATAAAAATTTGTTTATTTTTATTTTATGTATATGAGTGTTTTGCGTGCATATATGTAAGTGCACCACAGTGCCCATGGAGGCCGGAAGAGGGCATCAGATCCCCTAGAACTGGAGTTATGGATGGTTGTTAGCTGCCAAGTGGGTGCTGGGAACTGAACCCGTGTCCTCTGCAAGAACAGCCAGTGCTCTTAATTGCTGAGTCATCGCTCTAGCCTCCGCTTCCTTCTTTTTAACTGATGCCTAACATTGCAAAATATAGATGCACCAGTGATTATGTAGCATTCCTTACTTATTGCTGTTCAGTTGTTTTCAACATTGAAACTACCAGAACTCTGCGATGAATGTCCTTACACATGGAACACATATGTGTGCCTTCTTTAGGATTTATATCAAGAAATGGTGTGCTGGGCAGCAAAATGGCTCAGAAGGTGGAGGTGCTTGTAGTCAAGCCTGAAAACCTGAGTTTGATCCCTGGGACAAACACATGTACATATACCACATACACACGCACACACAAATAAATGTAATAAAAAATTAAAAAAAATAGTGCCCACCTGCCCTCTTGATTGCCTTTATCAACACCCTCACCTCTAGGCAGAGTATGAAAATATCTGCTTTCCTACTAGCTTACAGAGGTCACTTTTTACCACTTTCTACATCTCCTAGACCTGTGCTGGGAAGCTTTCTGGCATCTGTGCTGCTTCCCCCATCCAGAACTCTATGAGATCAGTGAAAACTTGCTGAATGATTCCTAACCAAACATTTTTTTTTTCTCAAATCTTTGCAATATATGCTTTCCTAAAGCACTTCCCAAGACTTCAACTAACTTTGAGGTTATTTCTTCAGAATGAAAAACATTCTTAAGACAGTTGAATTTTTGCACAGGCCTCGGGGTAGGTACAGATAGCTTCCATTTAAAGCTGCCTGCAACAGAACTCACCTTCTGCTATGCTGACAGGCGGCAGATTAAACAGACATGGTTACCTCAGACAATAGCTAGCAGGGTGTCCCACTGGCCAGGGTACAGCAGACCAAAGGCGGCTGGGAAACCCCGGGAACTAGACAGAAGATGGGGTAGGGCCAGGTTCCTCTGGATCCACAGAGGTAAATTCTCTACAGAGTTCTGAAATGGCGCAAAGCATGCATAGTGTCTGAAGGCTGAGGGTGAAGGGACCCAGGTGAGGCAGAACTGTGTTAGAGCAGGAAAAACCAAAGGAGAGGCAAACAGAGCACACGAGATGGGATTTGGATGCAGGCAAGAGGGAATTTTGAAGATGTGGATTATTTTATTAAGATACAGTTTCCTACAACGCAATTCCAATATTTCAATTCCAAAATAGTAACATTTCTGAAAACCTAAAACACAGCAAATTCTGGAGTATTCAGTTGCCAGAGTTCCTTAAAGGGGATTGGGGGTTAGCTTTCAGTGCGGTGTGTGTGTGGACTGAGCATTACGCCCGGCTTAGTTTGTTTTGAGACAGCCTAAATGAAGACATCTCGCTCTTAATATCGTTTTCTTTTTCTTTCACCTACTGAACCATTTTAAGTGGCAACTGCACAACCGGTTGAGGGTACAATCGTATTTCAACACAAACACATGTGATTGAACTGAGACCATCGTTTGCCATGGTGGATTGCAGGCTCAGGAGCTGGGGTACTGCCCTCCAGTCCGGGCTGCGGAGCCTGGTTCCCATTGTGCCCCAACACACAGGGGGCCCGTGCTTTGGCTTTTTGGCCCCTTTCCACTGGTCCCCTATACTCTACACCCACCCCTTGGGGCCCGCTGCCCAAACGCTGCAATAAATGGCCAGGCCTAAATTAGGCCCACGGGTGGCCCACTTCACCCAGGCACAATGAACGATGCAAAGCTCGTGGAGACAGGCTCATTCGGCGTTGGGGGGGGGGGGACCGATGCCCCTTTGGCCATTGTTGAGAGGAACAAAGAGGGCAGGAGCTGAGGGCGCCCCCATGAGGAGAGGCGTGGAGAGACACCCTTGGGAGCGATGGCAGGCTGGCGGGCAGGAATGGGGTGCACCTGGGTGGTGCGCTGACAGCTTGGGAAGCAGGGTTGCCTCCCCTCGGCGGTGCCCGGGGCAGGCTTTTTCTGAATTGACTTTTATTCTCCTTTTCTTCGTATTATTA
>NW_008332825.1:413237-428576 GCF_000622305.1 Nannospalax galili
CGCCCCGGAAAGGGAACCCGGGGGGAGTGCCCGGCCCCGCGCCCTCCTCCGCCGCTGCGCCCGGGGGCCCGCGCAGCATCCCCGCTGGTCCTCCGCGCAGCCCCGCGGCCCCCGCCTGACCTTCCCGGGAGCCGCCCGCCGCGATCGCCGCCCTTTCCCTTCGCCGGCGCCTCCATTGTCAGCCGTGCACCCCGGAGGCCCCTGCCTCGCGCCCTGGGCCCGGTACAGCCCGCATCCCCCGCCCTGCCCCCTCGGCTCCGGGGCACCTCCCTCCTCCCTGCTCGGCGCCCGGAGCTCCCCATCCTCCGTGCTCCGGGCTCCCTGCACCACAGGCCGGGCCGGGCAGTCTCTGGACCACGCATCCCGCCATCTCCCTCCTCCCTCTCCAACGATGCCCGGGCCCCTAGCCTGCTGCAGGAATCTTTCGGCGTCTTTAGCAACCCCCACCCCCCTTTATCTCCTGAGGAAGCAAGTTGGGCAGATCGATTTATTAATTTCTTTTGCAGAGGTGGTTCGGCGACCAGGGGTGCACCCGCAGCGGCAGAAGGGGGAGGCGCCCTGGCTCTCTCCGGCCCCTGCACTGCCGGGATAGAAGGTTTTGTTTCCAGACCCCCCGGAGCCCCAAACAATAATGCCATGGGCATGGCTGGCTCACCTGGTGCTGCGCCGCGGGCTCCGGGCGCCCGGTGGCCTGTGCGCCCCAATCCCCGGCCGCAGGTTCAGCCCGCGCCGAGCCGGTGCCGGGCAGGACTCTTTGCCTTTCTTTGGGTTTTATCTGTGCGTGTCAATGGCGGCAAGCGGCAGTTCTCTGGGCCGCGGATAGTAGCGGGGGGAGGAGGAGGAGGGAGAAGGGATTGCTCCTTCTCCACATAACCACCTCTAGGAGGAGTCGCTCAGCCTCATCCCCCGCCAGCCCTGGCTCGGCGACGGGTCCGGGGGCTTTCGGTAGGTTTGATGAGCTATTGTCCTTGTGCAACGTTAATGATGAAACCGCTAGGCCTCCGCCTAGCGGAGCTGTAGGATGTGCGGACCAGGTTTTCCCTAGAGCTGGGGAGCGAGGCCCTGTGGTCACCAGAGTCTCCTGTTAGGTGGATTCACCTTTGCTGGGGGAAAAAGGTGTGGGTGTTCAAATGCCAGTTCTGGTGAATGCCCAAAGTCCACCTTTGATGCTCTCCTGTCTTGAAAATATTACCAAAGACATGACTGTCCATCATCACTGGGGAGCTCATGCATGGCGGTCACAGCCACAAGAATTCAGAATTTATACCCGTGTTTGTTGTTTTTTTTGTTTATTTTTTTAATAAACGAAGACTCATTTAGAATCTGTTGTTGCATAATATTTGGAATAGCAAATGTGTGTTTTAATGGGTAAAGACTGAGCACACGGACATCGTTTTTAATTGGGTTGCTTTAATGTGCAATCTCCCAACAGGTATTGAGGTTAGCACAAAGATATTATCTGAAAGAGCAGTTTTTAATTAGTTTCTAGAAAATTCATTGTGATGGGGGCGTGGTGGACAGTATCAGGTGTGTGACAAAGAGCTTTAGTAGTTGGTCCCTGTGGAAATGTGGTTCTTTTGTCCTGTGAAGCGTTGCTAAGGGCTCATGGCTCCAGGGCCAGTCAGATGAATGTATTTCTGATGGTAGTGCTAACTTGAATGAACCATCCATGTTTCCTCAGATTTCTCTTTGAAGAATCACAGGAGTCTGAGAGACAATCTTTTGATCTCTTCCCCCCAAAAAGAGAAACCCAGGTTAAAACAGAATTCTTCAGCATTGGCCAAATGGATGTTTTCCAGACCAGTTACCATTTGAAGATGTTTACTGTCAGAAACTTGTAGTTTTGGCAGTGGGGGCCATTGGGGTGACCGAAAGCCTGTGGTCCACCGGTAGGAAGAAGCTAAATGCCCACAGCCAGTAGCTCTGTACCATTTCATGGTGACTGTGGCTCGCGTTTACAGCTACTGCTTTAGATTGGACATGTGTGTTTTAAGTGTGTTTGCTGAGAAACCAGCCATCTCTCTACCTGATTCCCCAAATCATGCATGCATCATTTGCAAAGAAATTTTAATTTCCTGTGTTGTCTCAAAGTCCCTAGGACGCCACAGCCTGAGTCCATGGGACAACCTTCATTTTCCTGCCTAACCCTTTAAGCTTTCTGCACATGACCTTTCTGCTCTTGTTCTGGAGGTCCTTGCCAGGCCAGAAATCCAAGCAGGACAGAGCCCTCCTTTCCTGAGCTGTATTTAAAGGATTTCAAATGACTCCTTGAGATATCTCCTAAGGGGCATCTTTTCCTCTTCTCAGAGGAAGTGCCCATCTTCCTTCTTATTTTTTCATCAAAAATAATCTTCAGACCAACATTCAAGAGAGTTCCAGTACCTTTCAAGAGTGCTTGAAAGATAGACCTGTCCCTCAACCAACCACACTCACTGAATTGTAATTGAATAATTCATCAGTGTACAATAGAGTCACATTCTTTCTGTTATTTCAAAGAAAAATGTACATGTGGTCATTTTTACTTGATTTTTGTTTTCTTTTCCTTATTCTGTCTCTCTGTCTCTCTCTTTTACACATGGTCTCATGTAGCTCAGGCTGGCCTTGAACTTCATCTGTAGTTAAGGATGACCTTGAACTTTTTTTTTTTTTTGAGACAGGATCTCCCTGTAGCCCCAGTTGGCTTGGAACTCACTGTGTAGACCAGGCTTGTCTTGATCTCACAGAGCTTTGCCTTCCTCTGCATCCCGAGTGCTAGGATTAAAGGCATGCACCACCACCCCTGGCAACCTTAAACTCTTGCTCCTCCTGCCTCAGCCTCCCAGAGATGGGGATTGTAGGCTTTATGTGAAATGTCTACAATTTTCTCATTCTTGATTATGTGCTCTTCTGAGAAAGGATGAGCTAAGAAATTTATGTCCAGAACCTCTCATTTCATTCTGGGTAGTTTCTTCAGGTAGAGATGCTCCTCCCATTTAAGATGGAGTCGTGTCCCTGTAAACACAGTGTAAGTCAAAAATAAGACAAAAAGACAGGGTACTGGGCTAGAGAGATGGCTCAGTGGTTAAGAGCATTGCTTGCTATTGCCGAGGACCTGGGTTCAATTCCTAGGACCCACATGTCAGCTAACAATTGTCCAGTTCCAGGGGAATCCAACTCCCTCTTCTGACCTCCCGATGGGCATTGTACGATACACTGCACTTACACACTTCCAAGCAATAACCTCAGACACATAAAATAAGAATTGAAAAAAAAAGGCAGGGCACCTAATCTGCTAAGCCATGGTGTCCTGTGGGCCTGCCATACTCACTTACCTGGCTGATTGGGAGTGATGGGTCCTTGATGCTGCCCAACTCTCAAAAGAGGACTGTGTTGTACACCACTAGCACAGGAAGAAATGGAGATCCAAAACTCCAAGAATGGCTTCTGTTGAATGCTGCTGCTTTCCATATAGCTGAGAAATTGCAAGTCCAGGACCAGCTGTGAATGATGCAGTCACTTAGAATCAAGGAGGCATCAGCTTCACAATGCTTGCCACGGAAGGGATCATAGGGGCCACCTGGTCTACATCCTTCATGAGTCAGGTACTGGGGTAGATGCAGTGGTCTAGCTCAGGCCTCCCAGGGAATCAGTGACAAAGCCAGCATCGAGTTTGGAGATACCCAGACAATTCAGTCTCCATGAATTCTAACATTTTCAGGATGTACAGGGGACAAACCTCCAACTCCCAACACACAGATGGAGTTCAGTGACTCATGTTTAATCGTGGGTTTTAAACACATAAACAAAAATCTAACTCTGAGATGATAGTGTATGTAGTATTGCAGTTTCCTCCAAACTGAAACACTGTCTGGAAGAGGGAGCAGGGGGCCTCATGAGACTGAGGAAAACAAACTTCACATGTCTGGGAAAGATGGAACTTGCAAGATTCACCAGGGTTCCTCTTCAGGGCTCTAGAAGTAGGATGTTAGCATGCCCAACTCAAATCTGTTTTCTTTCTTATAACCCAATATATGATATATGAATTAAGTTGACTTTTATTTTTTATGATTAGTTCTAATTTAGTGCATGATGCTGCTAGTGCTGGTTAGTTTTGATTATCAACTTGACACAACCTAGCATCTCCTGGGTAGAGGAAACCCGATTTGAGGAATTTCCTACATGGGATTGGTTGGCCTATGTGCATGTCTGTGGGGGATTGTCTTGATTGCTAATTGATGGAGGAGGGCACAGCCCACTGTAGGTGGTCCTGGCCTATATAAAAAAGCTAACTATGCATGAGCCAGAGAGGGGGCCAGTAAGCAGCGGTCCTCCATGGCCTCTGCTTCAGGTTCCTGATTGAGTTCCTGCCCTGACTTTGCTCAAGGATGGACTGTGACCTGAAGTGTAAGTCAAATACATCCTTTTCTCGCCTAAGTTGCTTTTGGTCAGTGTTTCATAACAACAGAACAATGTAATTAGAACAGATATATACTACAATGTGTGATGGCTTTTTTTTTAAACCCCTCTAAGATCTAGTGGTTTCTAGTTTTTGCTCCTCCAGTAGGACTGTGTTGATATATTTATATTTGACATATATAAGTATATGTGTGCAATATTTGTACATACAGATTAATATTGTTTAGGTTTCTTGTCTGTTTTTGAAATAAGCTGAGATTCTTGAGTGTCATAAAAACAGATGAGAGTTGGAGATCTAGCTCAAGTGATACAATGCGTGTCTAGCATGCATGAAACGCTGGGTTCTATTCTTAGTATCATATTAACTGGGTATGGAGGTGCACACCTCCTGTAATCTCAGCACTCAGGAGGTGGAGGTGGGAGAATCAGGAGTTCAAAGCCGTCCTTGGCATCATAGTGAATTTAAGGCCAGCCTGGACACATAACACACACACACACACACACACACACACACACACACACACACACACACACACACACTAGTAAAACAGTTTCCTCTGAATTGAAACATTCCCTGGAGGAGGGAGGTCAGGAACCTCAGGAGACTCAGGAGGTAAACTTCACTTGTCTCAGAAGGCTGAAACTTGCAAGATTCACCAGGGCCCCCTCCCCAGGTCTCAAAAAAAGCGGTGAATAACTGCTGGAGGAGAGGCTGAGCAGCCCAAAGGAGATTCTCAGACCTGTTGGAACTGCCTCCAAGTTGTGCAGACAGCTCCCAGGTTGCAGCATTTCCTGAGTCCTCACAGGTGCTGGGGTGGGCTTTGCAGTGATGCAGCTGCTACTGAGTCCTTCCTGGTCCTGTAAGTAGCCCCTTACATATATGCCTGTTAGTAAACAAATAAAAACTTTTGGCTTACCAAGTTGGATTTTTGTGCAGTTGTTTCTGTTGTGGATTCTCTTTCTGTGGTGTGTAGGTGTGTGTGTGTGTGTGTGTGTGTGTGTGTGTGTGTGTGTGTGTGTGTGTTTGGGTCTCCCCAAGAAAAGTCTCTCACACAAACAGATGGAAATCATTGGTTGGAAGCTGTGCTGCTCTGATGTTATATTAATTCCGTCAAGATGCCAACAGCAGAACTCTCATAGCAGCCTGGAGGTCTCGAGTTATGAAACACCAGGCTCAGCAGTATCTCATTATTTTAAGGAAGAAATATGGCTTCTGAAAGTATCTTATAGCTGAGAAAATACTGGCAATTAATCTAGTGAATTCTTCTAAAGCTAGAAACATAAAACCTCTCACGTTGCTACAGTTTAAATAGTGGACATGATTAATATTAAACTTTTATTTCCTTGATCAGTACTGATGGTTTTATGATCTTAATTGTTCATAGAGGAGGATAATACCCTTTTTAGATGGTACCCATATAACAATCACTACAACATCAAACCCATTCTTGGCATCATAGGCTAGAATTCATGTCCTGGTCTAACAAAAGAAACAAAAACGAAATTTATCTTTTTCCATAATAAATCTTGACCTCTGGTTCTGAGGATAGAATTTTCACGAGTTCACATGTACATAGATACATATATAAAGATATATATTACACACAGCTATGCATGAATGTATAGATATTTGCTATGTATTACATGTATATAGTTATAATGTGGGTAATGACTGAGCTTGCAGTAGGATCAGAGTCAAGGCTGGTCTGGATTTTAAAGGAATCTACCAAATATTTAACATTTAAGCGACAAACTATGTTGTAAAGCAAAATGAAATATTTCAGGTCTTTTAGACAAATACACCATCACCCCCAATTATGCAAAGCTGTGGTTAGGAAAACAAGGCACATGGTAAATACCATGGAGTTTAATAGAAACAGAACCTGGGGCTTGGAGGAGCATGCCAGCTGATAGCTTGTTCTAGTCTATGATGCCTTCTGGGAGATCACCCCGTTACCTCTACGCAGGGTTCTTTGTGACTTGTGATGGGAAGTGGCAGCAAACATCTAGAGGATTTGGACTTGGGCATCTGTGCTGGCAGATCCATGCAGTGTGACGTCATGCCCAAACAAAATGGCCTTTTCCAGTTTAAGCCCATTCTAAAGAATAGGGGCATTGATTTTTCTCCAAATCTACAAATGGAGAATGCCATAGTAAAACTATAATTTATTTATACAAATGGTGTGTTTTTACAAAGGCCATCTGTCAGTTGACTCTCTGATCTAAAACAAATCTGTTTGTTCCCCAGAAGAAATAACATGTCTGTTGAAAAAAGATTTATGGACAACAGGCTGCCCAATCTACCAGCCATTGGTATAATAGTAACTATTTATGATATATTTACTTATAAGGAGAGTACTGTGAGTGGAAACCATTACTTGTAAAGTATGATAATTTTTCATTACCTCAAACCAGGAAATGGAGCTCAGTTGTATCTATTAAAATTATTGCATGAGAAATATTCCCTCTTGGAAAAAAAATGTCGAATGGCATTCCTTGAGCTAAGGTCACACATAAGGCTCAAAGCACAACTGGTGGAGATAGGACCGCATAGTTGATCTCAGGCCCTTGTTTATTTTCTGGAATGCAAACTATTCTTTAAAATTTTTAAATTAAGCCAGGTGTGGAGGGCATGCCTTTAATCCTAGCACTCAGGAGGCAGAGGCAGGTGGATTTTTGTGAGTGTGAGGTCAGCCTGGGTCTACATAGTGAGTTCTAGGCCAGGCAGGGCCACATAGTGAGACCCTGTCACAAAAAGACTAAAAGATTAAAAAAATTTTTATTATTATTTGTGTGTGTGTGTGTGTGTGTGTGTGTGTGTGTATACATACTACAATACACATGTGGAGATAAGAGGATAATTTTGGGAGTTAGGTCTCTTCTGCTAGGATTCCAGGTATAGAAATCATAGTTAGGATTGCATGACAAGCACTTTAACCACTGGACCATCTCACTGGCCCAAACTACTCTTAAGCGAATCTGACTATTGGATCTCAAAGCATCATTGATGACCATCACTGGAAACTAGATCTTACTATTAAAATCAAAAGGTCTGGGTGTGGTGGTACATGGCTGTGATCCAAGCACTTGGGAGACGGAAGCAGGAGGATCAGGAGTTCAAGGCCATCCTTGGCTATATAGTCTGAAGCCAGCCTATCTGAAAAACAAAACCCAAAACTAAAAGAAGAAAAGAAGATTCTAGTCTGGGGAAAATAGACATGGGAGTGAAGGGAAGTTCCCTGTCTGTCTCTGCCTCCTCCTGCTACCCACACTCAAGGAGATAACAGGTTTGTGTGTGTGTGTGTGTGTGTGTGTGTGTGTGCACACGTGCATATGCATGTGTCTAAACGTATCCATGGGTTATTCCTCCTCAGCTCTGTTAAGGGAAAATTGGAAAAATAAAATTGAGTACATTTAAGGAGTGGAAATTGATGCTTTTACACACATACACTGAAATATTTGCACAGTCAAAATCATTTGGCACATCCATTACCTTCCGTAGTCACTGGTGGTGTTTTTTTGTTGTTGCTTTGTTTTGTTTTTGTCTTTTTTGAGACAAGGTCTCCCTGTAGCCCCAGCTGGCCTAAGTAGACCAGGCTGGCCTTGCACTCCACTTGCCTTTGCCTCCCAAGTACTGGCATTAAAGGCATGGGCCACCACACCTGGCTATAGCCTCTGTCCACACGTGCATATGCATGTGTCTAAACGTATCCATGGGTTATTCCTCCTCAGCTCTGTTAAGGGAAAATTGGAAAAATAAAATTGAGTACATTTAAGGAGTGGAAATTGATGCTTTTACACACATACACTGAAATATTTGCACAGTCAAAATCATTTGGCACATCCATTACCTTCCGTAGTCACTGGTGGTGTTTTTTTGTTGTTGCTTTGTTTTGTTTTTGTCTTTTTTGAGACAAGGTCTCCCTGTAGCCCCAGCTGGCCTAAGTAGACCAGGCTGGCCTTGCACTCCACTTGCCTTTGCCTCCCAAGTACTGGCATTAAAGGCATGGGCCACCACACCTGGCTATAGCCTCTGTCTAATATGTATGTGTGTGAGTCCTTTCTTTGAACAGATTCAAGTGCACAGCCAGCATTGTTACCTCTAGTCCCAGTGTTGTACATTAGATCCCTAGAGCACATAGAAAATGTGTACTCTTTAACATCTCCTGCTTCATTCAGCCTCTGACTACTGGCAACTAGCTTTCTGCTCTTTCTGTGAGTGGGATTTTTTAGACTTCACCAAAAACTGAGATCCTATAGTAACTATCCTTTTCTGATTTAGTTCACTTTGTATAACACCCTCCAGGCTCACCTGTGGTGTTCTCAATGGCAGGACTTCCATTTTATGACTGAATAACAGTCCATTGTGTGCACACCCCTCTTTATGCATTTATTCAGCAGACGCTTAGGTCATTTTTGTGCCCATTGTGAGCAATGCTGCCAGAAACATGGGGGTGAAACTGCGTCTTCAAGTAGTTGATTTGCTTCCTTCAGACAGACTCCCAGAAGTGGGGCTGCTGGGTCATATGGAAGGTAGTTTTTATAAAACAGATTTATTTTTAAGTGTGTGTGTGTGTGTGTGTGTGTATGTGCACGTGTGTGTGTGAGCACACATGTGTATATAGGTGCCTATGGAGGCCAGAGGAGGACATCAGATCATTGGAACTAGAGTTGTAGGAGGTTGTAAGCCACCCAGTGTGGGTTCTGGGAACCAAACTTTGAGTCCTCTGCCAGAGCTGCAAGCATTCTTAACCACGGAGCCATCCTCTAGCTCTAAAAGGTATATTTTTATTTTTTAGGGTTTTTTTTGTTTGTTTTTTTCATTTTTTGTTCAATGGCTGAATTTATTCCTATGCTTTAACAATGTAAGAGGGGTTTTACTATTTTTTTGGTCTTTTTGAGACAGTGTCTCCCTATAGCCACAGCTGGCCTGGAACTTGTTATGGAGACCAGGCTGGCCTTGGTCTCACAGAGATTCACCTACTTCTGCCTCCCAAGTGCAAGGATCAAAGGCGTGTACCACCACGCCCAGATACTAATTGGTTTTTATTAAAAAGTTTTATTACATTTACTCTGTGTGTGTGTGTGTGTGTGTGTGTGTGCACACGTGTAGGTCAGAGGACAACTTGCGGGAGTCAGTTCTCTCTATCATGTGGGTCCTGGGGATCCAACTCAGGCTGTCAAGAGTGTGTGGGTACGTGTGCATGTGGAAACCTAAGACTGATATTGTGAATCATTTTTGATGACATTTCTACCTTACTCATTGAACAGGGTCTTCCAGTCACACCCAGAGTCATATGCATACAATATGGTCAGTCTCAATAGTCAGTTTGCTCTAAGGATCCTGTCTCAGTCTTCCCAGGGTGGAACTATAGGTGGACTGCTACATCAACCCAGCATTTATGTGAGTTTTGTTCACACTTGCACAACAAGCTGAGCTATCTTCTCAGCCCTGGATATTTACTTTTAAACACTTATTTACTGGAGATTGAATTCAAGCCCTTCTTGCATGCTGGGCAAGTGCTTTTCCACTGAGCTATGCCCCTCAGCCTCTGAAGCATTCTTTAAATGAGTAGAACCATTTCCTCCTAGGTGATTATTATTATTATTATTATTATTATTATTATTATTATTATTTGCTTTTTGAACATTTATGTGTATGGGTGTGCAAGTGAGCGCAGGGGCCCTCAAAGGCCAGAGGTGTCAGAGCCCCTTAGAGCTGGAGTTACAGACTGTTGTGAGCTCTCTGATATGTGTGCTGGAAACTGAACTTGGGTCACCTCCAAGAGCCATCTCTCTTTTTCTGTTGTTGAGAATTTGTCTTTAAACTCCTTTACTTCTGATTTAGTGGGGTTTGGAAGGGAGTGGAAATAAACACAATTAAGGGTTGGTTGATGCTCGCCCACCTTTCAATATCTTCTTTTTGTTTTGAGATAGGGTCTCACATAGCCTAGGCTGGTCTTAAACATGCTATGCAGCCAAAGATGTCCTTGAACCTCTGATCCTCCTGCGTCTACCTCTCAAGTTCTGGGATTACAGATGTGTGCCACCATGCCCAATTTATGCAGTGCTGGGGATCATCGTATCCAGGGTCTAGTACATACTAAGTGAACACTTTGCCAACTGAGCTACATCTTCAGCCCTTGGCTTTTTCCTTTTTCAGTAGAATTTTCCAAATTAAGCCAGGCAGTCAGAATAAAGATTGAATTTTCCAAGATCCTTTGCCACTATATATGACTGTTATTAAGCTCTGGCTTTTTCTGCACACATTAAGTATATAACTTTTTAGCCAAGCTCTGAAAGGTTAGGGGCATGCCTTCTTGTTTGCTCTCCATATTTGGAGCTTTTAATAACTCTTGTTGTGGGGGATTATACTTCAATCTTATTTAAGTGCATGTCAGCCAACCCTGCATGCTCCATGGCATATAGCTGATCTGCCATGATTTTTCTTAGAATATCCTTTATTTATTCTTTGACAACTTCATATATGTATACATACATACATACATACAGTGTATACTGATCATATCCTACCCCTAATTTCCCTACCCTACTCCCCAAACACCTTCTACCCTCTAACACTTCTCTCTTCTACCTTCAAGTCCCCCTTCCTCCTCTTCCTCCTCTTCCTCCTCCTCCTCCTCCGTCTCCTGAATTCAAATAGTGCTGCCTGTTGGAATGCTGACTGATCTTGCTGGCTCGACCTTGTTCAGGTCTTGTGCAGGTGACCACAGCTGCTGTGAGTTCATGTCATGGCCAGAAGACAGCTTTTCACAGCACGCCCCCCATCTTCATGCTTACATTCTTTCCATCCCATTTTTGACCATGTCCCCTGAGCCTTGGGGGGAGTTTGATATAGATGTCCCATTTAGCGCCAAGCACTCAGCAGTCACTTATTCTCAGCACTTTGACCAGCTATAAGTCCCCTCTTTGCTGTCCACTGCAGACAGAGGCTTCCCTGGCCAAGGCTGAGAGCAGCATTGATTTATAAACATAAGTATTTAGAAGACAGTTTGACAACATGTCCATTTAACAAGACAACAGTAGTAGCCTCCCTCTAGGGCCCGTGTTGGCCATGTTTAACTGGAGAAGAATTCAGTACATGTTGAATGAAGGTTCCTTGCCTTTCTCTAAAGGAAAACAGAGGGCTCAGTGATGATAAGCAGCAGAGAGAAACACCTCTCAATTGGGTGAATGGATGAGCTGCTGACACTCTTCCAATTTAATCCATCTTTGCTTCATTCATGAGAGAAGGAGGAATTTAGAGGTTAAAGCCTCAGGGGTTTTAGTCCCAACTCCTGCATGTCTGACCTTGGGCAGGCAGTAGGATTGCTTTGAATCTTTAGCTTCTCCATCTATAAAATGATAGCAATTGAGAGGGCAGGGCCTCAAGTTCTGCTTTTGTAATTATGCCTTCAAATATTTACCTTCTGAATCTAAAATGCGTCTTTAAAATGAATGTTATTTAATATGTAAATGTACATCTATTATAATAATATTAATAGCTGCTATTTATTAGACATTTCCCATGTGTCAGGAACTGCAAGGCACTTTAATAATGTGCTGATGTTGATAATAACCCCTCACAGCAGGTCTGCTCTGTGCTGTACAATACACTGAGTACTCTATTAGCTCCTGCATTCTACACAGCAACCCTTATGCCTTTTCATTATTAAGCCCACTTTACAGACAAGGAGAGGTTGATGGAGGTTATGTAAAATGCCTAAGACAAGGATTCATGTACTTGTGCAGGCTGACTCCAAAACTTACATGTTGTGAATCTTTTTGTTTTTTTGAGACAGGGTGTCACTATATAGCCCTGGCTGACCTGGAACTTGCTATGTAGAACAGACTGGCTTTAAACTCAAAGAGATCCACTTGCCTTGGCCCCATGCTGTGAATCTTTATTCCTTTCTACCTTTTCACAAAATGATTTATTTTAAAATCATTATTATTATTATTATTATTTGTCTTTTTTGAGACAGGGTCTCCCTGTAGCCGTAGCTGTCCTGGAACTCACTATATAGACCAGGCTGGCCTTGAATTCAAAAAAAAAAAGCTGTCCTGACTCACTATATAGACCAGGCTGGCCTTGAATTCACAAAGATCCACCTGCCTCTGCCTCCCAAGTGCTGGGATTAAAGGCATGCGCCACCATGCCCGGCTTTAAAATCATTATTTTAAAAATTAGTTTATTTCTATTTTAGGCTGGGTGTGGTGGTGCATGCCTGTATTCCCAGCACTCAGGAGGCAGAGGTAGGTGAATCTCTGTGAGTTCGAGGCTAGCCTGGTCTACATAATGAGTTCCAGGCCAGCTGGGGCTACAGGGAGATTCTGCTTCAAAAAGACCAAAAAAATTTTATTTGTATTTTTTGTGCAAGGTTATTTTGTGTTCATGTATGTAAGTGCCCTTGTGTGTGCAAGGCCTATGGAGGTCAGAAGAGTGTGTCAGATTCCCTGGAACTGGATTACGAATAACTGTTAGCTGCCATATGAGTGCTGGGAACAGAGCCCGGGTCCTCTACAAAAGCAGCCTGTGTTCTTATCACTGAGCTATCTTTCCAGCCCCTAAAATTATAATTAAAAAAATTAATTTTAAAAATATTCCATTATTTTTCTTTTATGTGCTTGAGTGTATTGCCTGCTTGTATGTAGGTGCACCTGTGTCGTGCAATGTCCATGGAGATCAGGAGGGGGCATTGGATTCCCCTGGAACTGGAGTTACTGATGGTTGTTAGCCTCCATGTGCTGGGAACTGAACCCAGGTCCTTGCAAGAGCAGCCTGTGCTCTTAACCACTGAGCCATCTCTCCAGCCCCTAATTGTGTGTGCGTGTGTGTGGGGGGGAGTGCATGTGTGTGAGAAGGCCATAGATTGATAGTGGGTGTCTTCTTTGATCACTCTTCACCTTATTTTTTGAGACAGGGCCTCTCACTGAACCCAGAGCTCATTGATTTGGCTAGTCTGGCTGGCCAGCAAGCCCAGGGATCTTTCTGTCTCTACCTCCCAGTACTGGGATTGCAGCATGCTTCCATGCCTTGCTTTTTATGTGGGTTCTGGGGCTCCAAACTCAGGTCCTCATGTTTGTACTGAAAATGCTTTACCCACTGAGCCACCTGATCAGCCCCATTATCTTAAATTTTTTACATTTACTTTGTGTGTGTGGAGGGGGTGGGGTGGAGGGTATGCACAACAAGGTCAGAGTCCAACTTGTGGGAGCTGGTTCTCGCCTACTACCACGTGAGTCCGTGAGATCGAACTCAGGTCATCAGGCTTGGTGGCAAGTACCATTACCTGCTGAGCCACGTTGCCAGCCCCGTCTTATTCTTTTAAATTTGCAGTTCATGATAAAAACAGGCAAGTAAGATTAGAGCATCACAGATAGGCTGTATGGGGCTGGCTCTCCTTTCACTCTTCACTAGCTGAGCTTCCTCTGCTTTGCTGGTGCCAGTGCCACAGCTGGAGAATCTCAAGGACATTGGTTTGCAGACTAAGCCCCTGTGTCACTTGTGGCCCTGCCAAGCTGGCACCGTGAAGCGACCACTGATCTCTCTGACGTTCTTCCCTCTTCTCTCCTCTTGGCCCAGCATCCTTGTTAGAGTGTCCTGTCTTTTCCTCTCCCAGCTAGAACATTCTGTGCAGAAGATGGTGTTTGAGATGACTGTGGAAAACCTTGTGAGGTTTCAATATCTAGAGATGGTGGAAGGCAGAGGCCAGAACTGGGTTGACCAGGCATGTGACCTGTGCCCCAGCTTGGCCAATGCTTGGCTGTCGAGAGAGCAGCCTCATAGGAAGGCCCTTGGGAGTGCCAGGTGGACGCCCCTCTATGAGTGAAAGGTTGGGGTCTGGTAAGAAGCAAGGCCCTTGAGCTTATGAGCAAGAGGTGGACAGGGGAGAGCCATGCTGTTGGGAGAGTCCTCTATGACTGTACACACAGTGGGTGGCATGGTGGAAGACCCCAGAGCAGAGGCCAGTCCTTCCCTCTCTGTGCGACAGGAGCCCACTGGCTCCCCTCAACACAATCACTTTTCTCTTCAAACAGTAACATTTTAATTTCCCCACTGACCACTTACTACATTTTTAGAACCACATTCCAGAGATGCATAGTAAAGCTGATGGTTTTAGAAGAGATGAACAAATCCACTTCAGTCCTTAGAATGTACCTTGGCCTGGCTTCTTTTCCCTTTTCCAACTTCTGTGAGCACATCTCTGCTGAGAGACATGCTCCCCTCATGGTCTCACAGAGGACCAGTTTTCTAACCTTGTCAGCTGTGCCCTAAACTACACTTGATTACAAGGCTTTCTAGCCATCTTCTTCAATGCCCTAGGCAGTCTACTTACCATCATTCTGTATTGTGTATGTGTATCCACACTTACATGCACACATATGCATACATACGTATACACAGTAATCCCACTGCTATGGACTCAGTCAACCATGGATAGAAAATATTTTTTAAATTGTCTTTACTTCACACAGATGGACTATTTTTCTTATTATTCACCAAGCACTATAGTAAAACAGCTATTTATGTAGTATTTCTCCTAGAGTAGGTATTATAAGTAATCCAGAGGTGACTTAAGCTTTATGGGAGTTCATGTAGGGGTTGGATGTAAACAGCGTGTTCTTTACGTAAGGGATGTGAGCATCCTTGGTGTTGTATCTGTTGGGGTCCTGGAGGCAATTCCCCACAGATGACTACATCCATATGAATATATTTATGCAGATGAGATATAATATGTATCTTACTTGACAGCAAAGGCTAAAATAGACTCCATGCCAGGCATGGTGGTGCACCGCTTTAATCCCAGCACTTGGGAGGCAGAGGCAGGCGGATATCTGTGAGTTCAAGGCCAGCCTGGTCTACATAGTGAGTTCCAGGACAGCTGGGGCTACAGGGAAACCCTGTCTCAAAAAAAGACCCCCCCCCCAAAGACTCCATAA
>NW_008332825.1:428708-437451 GCF_000622305.1 Nannospalax galili
ACATAGTGAGTTCCAGGACAGCTGGGGCTACAGGGAAACCCTGTCTCAAAAAAAGACCCCCCCCAAAGACTCCATAATGGTTTATTTAATACTTATTTATTGATTTTTGAGACAGGGTCTCACTATGTAGCCCTGGCTGGCCTGGAATTTGCTATGTAGAGCAGACTGACCTCAAACTCAGAGATCCTCCTGCCTCTGCCTCCTGAGTGCTGGGATTAAAGGCTTGTGCCATCACATTTAGCTCTGAGCATAAGAATTTTTGCAATTGTAATTTATGTGAAGTCCCTGCCCAGCTTTGTGAAGAATATGACCCAATTTCTGTTTCAGTGCTAATTTTCACAGGAAGAGCCCTGCTGTGGTCTGGATGTGTAAGATATAAGTTCCAATACAATAGTATTAAGAGGTGGAGTGTTAGAAGGTAAGTGGTATTCTTATAAAAGAGGCTGGGGGAGTGTCTTCTCATCTACCGTGTTGGGGTTCAACAGGAAGGTCAGTCCACTAGCACTTCACCACTTAGATTTTCAGGTTTCCAGAATAGTGCGCAGTAAATTTTCTTTGTTTATATACTACCCAGTCTCAAGTATTTTGTCATAGCAGTTCAAATGGACTAAGCCAATTCTCTTCTGAGAGGTATATTAAATATAATAATGGGGGTCTGGAGAGATGGCTCAGTGGTTAAGAGTGTGTATGCTCTTGCAGAGAACCAGAGTTCCCATTCAAGCAGGCAGCTCACAACCACCTGTAACTCCAGTTCCTGAGGATGTGATCCTTCTAACCTCTGAGGGTACTGTATGCATACGGTACACATACATGCATGTAGGCACTCACATATACACATAAAATAAAAACCATCTTTAAAGTATACCAGATCTACCTAGATTCTTATAGTATATCTATAATCTCTTTTTTCTTTTTTTTTCTTTCTTTTTCGGCCTCAGCCTTCTGCTTACTGGCATCCTAGGTGTGTGCCAGCTCACCTGGCTGTTCAACTATTTTGCTGGTCTGTTGTCTCATTAGTACTGGGACACAGCAGCCTGTCTTTGGAGCCCAAGTTTGCCAGGAGGCCCAGTTCTTTCTTTTTAAAAAATTATTTGTTTTTATTTTGTGTGAGTGTTTTCCTGCATGTATGTAAGTTCACCAATGTGTGCCATGCCCACAGTGGCCAGAAAAGGGTGTCAGATCCCCTGGAACTGGAATCACTGAAGGTTGTTAGCTGCCATGTAGGTTCTGGGAACTGAATCCAGGTTCTCTTCAAGAGCAGCCAGTGCTCTTAACCACTGAGCCATCTCTCCAGCATGCAGTCCCCTGTCCCAGTCTTCTTATTAAAAGATATATTTTGAATTTTTGTACATTTCATACAATTCATCCTAATCATATTTAGACCCCTCCCTTGCCTTTACCTCCCTATTACCCCACAACCACCACTGGATTTCATGAATTCTGTCATATGTTAAGGCCTATAGAGTCAAGTTTGTGTCCCCAGATGTCCCTCTGTATGAATTCAATTCATTGAAGCCTGGTCAGCCTATCTAGTGTCATTCCCTTAAAAAAAAACCCCAACTTTCCTTCACCCAGCAGTAACCAGCTGCCAATAATTCCTGGGCTAAGGTTGGGGCTTCCTGCCCATTTCCCAGTCCCAGTTCTCTTTCTAGGCATGAGCCTGCCTCTCTGGTTGTTCCATTTTTCCATCTCATTAGATGAGGTTAGTTCTGTGTTGTGAAGAAATCGAGTACTGCCAGATTATATGACGAATGAACAAGAAGACCCTTTCCAGAACAGAGGGGAGGATCACAAATTCCAAGATGTCCCTGCAGAGGCTGTGACAGTGGTGCTTGTGGAGACTGGGAACCGTTGGCTAGAAACCATCCATGCTGAGCAGCAGGATGTGCCCGTACTCAGAAGTGTTATTTCCCCTCACTATGACTGCTGAAATGCAGCTCTCAGGAATCCTGCCTTCGATGTGTGCCCTGGGACTTGGATGATTAAGGATTATGTCTTGTGGTCTTCTATCTGGGAAATGCTTCCAATTCTATGCTGTGCATCTGCTTCCCAGCTCCCAGGAAGGTTATTCCTGAGTGACGCACTGATGGCGTGCTTGCTTTGCTGACCCACTGAATCATTAGCAGTGATGGTACTGCATCAGAAAATGGTACTGCAGGTGTTATAGCACATAACCTGAAGAAATGAACATTCACCCCCAGATTCTTTAAAAATAATCTTCATAGAAAAAAATTTGAGTCCATATTCCAACTAGTAGAGTGTTCAGAAGACCTTTACATCATGCTTATAGATACTGAGAAAGGTTATATGTTTTCATGATTCAACTGAATTCATAGCCCACCGTGCTTTTTCTAAAAGTATTTAAATTCTTCCTATAGTTCTCAAAGGTTACATAAAACCTCAACATTTGAATTCTATTATCACTAAATAAGTCTTTTATGCTTAGTGAGAACTCATGGTATCTATTAATACTACATTCCCTTTCACACTTGTAAATGTTTTTAAAATCAGTAATCAGGGCATGGATAGATGGCTTATCAGTTAAGGTCACATACTGCTTTTTGCAGATGACCTGGGTTCAGTTCCCAACACCCACATTAGGCAGCTCACAACTGCTTACAACTCCAGTTCTAGGGGATCTGATGCCCTCTTCTGGCTTCTATATAGGCACCTATGTGCACATAGTGCATATAAGAACACACATACACCATAAATAAAAATAAATCTTAAAGGGGCTGGAGAGATGGCTCAGTGATTAAGAGCACTGGCTGTTCTTGCAGAGGAACTGGGTTCGATTCCTGGCACCCACATGATGGCTAACTCCAGTTCTGGGGGAATCCAACTCCTGATCTCTGAGGCCATTGTATGACGTGGGTGCACTTGCACACATGCAGCAATATACTCATACAAATAAAATAAAAATAAAATTTAAGAAGTAAATCTTAAAATCCGGGGGCTGGAGAGATGGCTTGGTGGTTAAGAGCACTGGCTGCTCTAGCAACGGACCCAGTTTGGTTCCCAGCACCCATATGATGGCTAACAGTAACTCTAGTTCTAAGTGATCCAATGCTCTCTCTGGCCTCCATGGGCATTGCATGCACATGGTGCACTTATATACATGCAGGCAAAACACTTATACACATAAATAAAAATAAATAAAAATTTAAAATAAATAATACTGGACTTTCATACTTTGTTGCTGTTTTGTTTGCTTGTTAAGCTCATAGCTCCAGGGATATAGCCTGTCAGGGGGCTGGAGGCTGCTTCCTCACTTCTTGGCTAATTAGAAAGCAGAAAGAGGGCTGGGCATGGTGGTGCCTGTCTTCAATCCCAGCACTCTGGAGGCAGAGGCAGGCGGATCTCTGTGAGTCCCAGGACAGCTGGGTGTACATAGCAAGTTTCAGGCCAGCTGGGGCTACAGAGAGACTCTGTCTCAAAAAGACCAAAAAAAAACCCCAAACAAAAACATAAAACCAAAACAACCCCCCACCCCAGAAAGCAGGCAATGCTAGCATTCATTTTTAATGTAAGAGCACCGTAGTCCTGTCCCTGACAGTGTCCCTCCGCGTATGTGAGGTGCTTTCCTGGAAAATGCAAGAGGGCTGGTTGTTTGTGGCTCATCTCCTGGGGCCAACCCTCGTAAACAACAGATGCTCATGTTATATTTTTTCACTTCCCCCGTTGTGGTTCTGGTGATGTTAAAGGTTTGTGCAGTCTTCATTGAAGCCTGTTTTGTTTTGGGGTACAGCTAATGCAGGCATAAGGTTTCTGTCAGATGAAATTTAGAAACACTTTATTTTTTCTATTTAGAATGTTAGAAGCACAGGGATCTTTCTGTAGTGTCTGCGGTGCCTCAGCCTCCTTGATTGCAAAACAACTATAAAATTCTCAGAACCACACTAGAGTCTCCCCAGTGATACCCAAAGGGTAGTGAATTGCCAGATCTGATTTTATATTATTATTAACCAGAGCAATAATTATAAAATATATTAATCATCTCTAATTTGGTCCTGTACATAACTTTTTTGGAATGCTTACTGATACTAGGTTCTGGTTGTTAGCATGTACCACAAAATGATTCAGACAGAGGGCTAGAGAGATGACTAGCAATTAAGAGTACTGGCTGCTCTTACAGAGGACTCAGGTTCAGTTTCCAGCACCCACATGACCACTAACAACCATCCTGAACTCTAGTTCCAAGAGATCTCATGCTCTCTTCTGGCCTCTGTGGGCATTGCACACATTGGCACACTTCCATACCTGCAGGCAAAATACTCATGCACATTAAAAAAAGATTCAGACAAGAATAGTCAAGTCTGATGTCATCAAACAAGCAAAGATGATGAATTGAGTCTGAAGGAATGAATTTTGTTTCCAAGAAACATATAATTTTTGAATAAAATATGTCTATTAAAGATATTTGATTTTTACTTATTTTTATGGGTTGTAATAAATGAAATGAAAAAGTCTCCACACTCATAAATTGTACTTCCTGTCATTTTTCTACATATCTCTATACATTTTACTAAATGGAATGGTGATAGCTACCATTGGTTGTCACCAGATGCTACAGTTGCCTAGGAATCAAACCTCTGGGTATGACTGTGAGGGAGTTTCGAGGTTGTGTTAAATGGGGTGGAAAGTCTCACTCTAATGTGGGGGGCACCATTCCATAGACTGGGGTTCTGGACTGAATAAAATGGGGAAAATGAGCTGAGCACCAGGGCTCCTCTGCTTCTGGCTGCAGATGCAATGTGACCAGCGGCCTCATGTTTCTGAAGCCATGCTTTCCCGCCACGATGGGCAGCGTGCTAAAACTGTGAGCCAGGGAAAACTCTCCCATAAGTTGCATTTCAGGTGTTTTGTCACAGCAATGAGAAAAGTAACTAACATACAGGTAATCACTGCTCTTTCCTTTATATGTCAGATGGCTATCATTTAAATCAAGCCATAGGTGATACTGGGGACATTATAGCACTGTATTTAATATTGCTTAACTGTTAATTATCTGTTTGTTTGTTTTTTTTGTTGTTTTTTGGTATTTTTGAGAAGGTCTCCCTGTAGCCCCAGCTGGCCTGAAACTCACTATGTAGACCAGGCTGGTCTTGAACTCAGAGATCTGCCTGTCTCTGCTAGTGCTGGGACTAAAGGCCTGTGCCACCATGCCCAGCTAATTATCTTTTTCTTTTAACAGTAAAGTTTTAAATATTTTATTTTTATTCATGTGTATGTATGTGTGTCTGTGAATGTGTGTGGGTACCTTCCAAAGTCAGTAGAGGGCAGCCAGTCCCCTGGAACTGGAGATAAGGTGGTTGTGAGTCACCATGTGGATGCTGGGAACTAAACTCAGGTCTCCTGCAAGAACAAGAAATATTCTAAACCACTGAACCGTGTCTTCAGCCATGGTTTTTGATCTTTTGAAACAAGTCTCACTATGTAGTTTAGGCTGATCTGAAACTCATGATCCTCCTGCCTCAGTCTCCTGAGTGCTGGGATCATAAATGTATGCCACCATGCTCAACCCCCCCCAACCCCCCCCCCCCAAATCAGCTCACTTCTGTTTTCTCACAGGTTGCCATTTCTTGTACTTTTTGTGTGGATCCAAAATTCTGTCATAACTCCTTCTTTTTCTCTAAAGGGCTTTCTATGACATTTTGACATTTCTGGAAGGAAGGGCTATAGATAACAACTTTGTTTTTCGACTTTTCAGTGCCTGAAACAGTATTTTATTTCTGTTTTGTAAGATACTTTTGTTGGGCATAAATCATGTAACAGTAACTTTTGTGGCTGGGGTGGCTCAGTATTCTAAAAATGTCTCCCCATGTCTTCTGGGCTCACGTTGTTTGCATCAGTAAGTCAGTTGTAAAACGTGGGTGTGGTGGTGCATGCCTGTAACCCCATCACTCGCAGGTGGAAACAGGAGGCTATGAATCTAGGTCATCATCTTCAGCGACAGAGCAAATTGTCAAAGCAAAATAAGTCAGTTGTATTTTTGCCCTCTCCTGACTGATTGTGAAACTTATCTGTGTTGTTGATTTTAGGAAATTTTATTTTGATAGACCTTGGTGGAATTTTCTATTTGTTTCTTGTGGTTTGGGTTCATTGAACTTCCTGAATCTAGGAACTAATAATTTTGATTCGATGTGGAAGAATTCCTTTTATTCGTCTCTTCTTTTCTTTTCTTTCTTCTTTTTCTTTTCTTTCTTCTTTTTCTTTTCTTTTTTTTCTTTCTTTCTTTCTTTTTTTTTTTTTTGAGACAAGTTCTCCCTGTAGCTCCAGCTGGCTTGGAACTCACTGTGTAGACCAGGCTGGCCTCAGTCTCACAGAGATCTGCCTGCCTCTGCCTCCCAAGTGCTGGGATTGAAGGCATACCAGGCTGCTTTTGGGTTTTTTGAGGTAAGATCTTGCTTTGTATCCTAGGCTGACCTCAAACTCAAGATTCTCCTATCTCAATCTCCTTAATGCCAGGATTACAGGTAATACAGGGGAGAAACAGGGTCCCTTGGAGGGTCCTTAGTCTCATTCATAGAAGAATTTAAGAATGGACTCAAATGGAAGCTTTAGGACAATTTTATTAGAATTTAAGGAAAAAAAATCCTCAGGGCGGGCAAGTCTTGGGGACACTGGAGGGGAGAAGAAAAAAAGCCATGAAGCCATGCCTGTTTAGAGTCACCGTGAAATTCAGACAGACACCATGTAGTGAACAAGCAACCAGGTGGTGGGTGTTGAGGGGGGAACTTTGAGAAAAAGTAAAGAAACCCCAAACACTGGGGTGGTCCAAAGCATTAAGAAAAGAAGTTAGAAGAGAAGTACGAAGAAGAAAAGGAGAGATCATGCTTTTCTGAAGAACCTGGAGAGCCACATGTCCACCTGGACTCAGCCACAGAAACTGCACTGAGAGGAGGGGATTCCGGGCAGGAAAAGTTCACCATCTCATTAATGTACTAGGTATTCTATGTCTTAGCATGACTTAAGGTGAACCCGCCTTTCCAGGGGTCCTATGACCAGGTGGTTGCCCAGTAAAACTGGAAAATTGGGCCTTTATACAGGCCAGTTTTATGGTTTTTCCCCTATTGTAACACAGGCATATATCAGTCATGTTGTGACCTGACTTCAGCCGCTATTTCTTTTCCTTTTCTTTTCTAAAATAATTCCTCCATTTTCCCTTTATCTCCCTCAGGGACTCCAATTATATCTTAAAAAGATTATTCATGTATTTTTATTTTATGTATATGACTGTTTTGCCTGGATGTATGTAAGTGTATCCATATCATACAAAACCTATGGAAACCTGAAGAGGGCGTCAGATCCCCTGGAACTGGAGTTACAGATGGATGTTAGCTGCCATGTGGGTGCTGGAATCAAACCTGGGTCCTCTACAAGAACAGCCAGTGCTCTTAATCACTGAGCCATCTCTCCAGCCCCCAATCACATCCAAGAGGTGGGACATTGCACAGAGATGCCGTTTTTCCATTTGTTCTTTCTCTGCATTTCATTTCATTTCATTTCTGTGTTCTCAAGTTCATTAACCTTTTTTTTTGCAATGTGTAAAATGAACTTCTTCCTTCCCAGCACGTTTTTAAAATCTCAATTATTTTAGTTTTAAAATATTTTATTTTATGTGTGTGCGTGTGTTGCCTGCATGTACTTAAGTGCATCCGTGTCATGCAATGCTCATGGAGGTCAGAAGAGACTGTTGGATCCCCTGGAACTGGAGTTATGGACAGTTGTTAGCTGCCACGTGGATGCTGGGATTTGAACCCAGGTCTTCTGCAAGAACATCCAGTGTTCTTAACCGCTGAGCCATCTCTCCAGTCTCTATTTTAGTTTTAATCTCTAAAAATTCACTTCTTTTAAAATGTGTCTTTTGTGCCTCTGTGTGTTCAATCTTTCCTCATTCTCCACACTGTCTCCTACAACTTCTATCATTTGTGTTATTTTTTCTCATTATCAGTTAAATTTTGCTGTTTCTTTTCATGCTTGCTCATTTGGTTTAAAAAAATACACAATGTGAATTTTGCCATGCTGGGAGCGGGATGTTTTGCATTCCTGCAAACATTCTTGAGTTTCTTAGGAATGCATGCTACTTGGAAACCACTGGATCATTTTAATACTTGCTTCTGAGTGTGGCTGACTGGGATCTGGGCATCTTTGTTCTTGAGCTGATTTGATAGGTAAAGCTGTGGGCTTTTCTTGGTTCTATGTGAGATTCTGAACACGCTGGCCTTGCTCCTTGTGAGCCAGGCCTTGGGCTGTTTTCCTCCACAGCTGCACTAAGCGCTGTGCCCTGTGACTCAAGGCAGAGAGACTGGTTTGGATATTCTCTCTAGGCAACAAAAAATGGGGCCATTTAAGAGCTCACCTTATTTGTGACCCTCTCTCAGGGATCACTATTCTTTGAAACTAGACAGTCAATATCTGAAAACAACTGAGTTTTTCTTTTTCTACTTTATATGTTTGGCCTAGTATCTTACTAGTTTGGGGCAGAAGGGTGAATTTGGTCCTTACTACTTCAGCTTCAATAGAATAAGAAATTCTTAACATAAATTTTTTTTTAATTTTTTTATTATTTTTTTTTAAAATTTAATAACCACATGATTAGAAGCAGCATTTCATTACAGCATTTAACATACTTAATAACAATTTCCAGAGCAAAGATGCATCTCTTTCAGTATTGGCTGTAAATTTTTATGTTCACAGTTGAATTAATACAGTTATACAATATTGAACTCAGTATAAATCC
>NW_008332825.1:437902-445951 GCF_000622305.1 Nannospalax galili
CTTTAGATAAGATTGGGGTCTGCTGTTCATTTTCCCAGTTTTATGCTGGGTTACTGTCTGGGAGTCCCTTTGGCTCCCCTGGCCAATAACTCAAAGGAAGGTATCTCCTGTCTGGCATTGTTGCTTGTTATGTAGCCTTTAGCTATGCATATGGACTCTTAAGAAATTATATTGGCCCCATTAATCTTTGGTTATACGTCCCTTTTGGGTGTTTAAGACCCTACAATTGGCCCAGATAAACCAATTTATTTTTACTTTTGAGGTCGAGCATTTGACTGCAGATTATCATAAATTTTATAGTGACCACTTTCTATTTTATCACTTAAATGTGTATCTCTAGGCACTATGACTTAACCGTTCTCATTATAAAATTATATTACTTTTTAGTCTTTTGGCTAAAATCAAGTGTAAAAATATCATTATACACTATCCGGGTCTCTCTTAATGTGCAGCGTCCTCCTTCATCCCTCTCTTTCCATTTCATTTTATCTACTGAAGAAAGGCTGCTTTCAGCTCATTCCTGTAGTTCGTTATCTACTGAGAAACTCTGTCATTTCATCCTCAGTCTGGGTTTTGTTGGTGCTGGCATGCACTTCATACGTTGCTGTGGTTTTTAATCAGGCAATTGGGAAGCCACACTCAGATCGGTTCCGCTGGGTCTCCGTACCTTCGGTAGCATGCTGGTGTCTGCCCTTTTGTATCATACTTCATTGTCTCTTTTTCTCTGTGACATCGGCAGCCATTACTGCTAAACGCCTACATTTATTAATTCATTGGGTGGCAAGATGGTTATTTTCTGATTCTTTTCATTTGCTAGAGAACCTTTGTAGGGATATGCTCATTGCTCTTTGATTAGCCGGGTATGGTTTATATGGGAAGGCAGAATTAATGCTTCACTAAGATTATGAATTGGTTTCCTAGCATCTTCTCAAGTTATCCATTAGTTCCCCCTGCCCTTTGGTCTTTTTGAGACAGGGTCTCCCTGTAGCCCCAGCGGTCCTGGAACTCACTATGTAGACCAGGCTGGCCTTGAACTCACAGAGATCCGCCTGCCTCTGCCTCCCGAGTGCTGGGATTAAAGGCGTGTGCCACCACCATGCCCGGCACCCATTAGTTAAAAATAATTTTTTTTAAGTATTTTGCTTATTATTTTTTAAATTCTATGTGTATGAGTGTATTGTCTGCATGTATGTAAGTGCACCTTTGTCATTCAATACCTGAGGTGGTCAGAAGAGGATATTGGATCCCCTGAAACTGGAGTTACTGACAGTTGTTACCTGCCATGTGGGTGCTCAGAACCAAACCTGGGTCCTTTGCAAGAGCAGTCGGTGCTCTCAACCACTGAACCATCTCTCCAGCCCCCAAATATTTTGGTATAACTATGACCTCATTGATTGATGGGTTTAAATTAATTACTAATTGCAATGATCCCTTTTGAAGTTCAGATTGTCCCATCTCTGGCTGGTGGATACATTGTGTATTGGCTCTTCAATTGGCTCTGAGTCCTTTTTACATCTTAATAGCTCAATTTCCTCTTTAAAAAACATTTTTTACACTAATTTATTTATCGTATGTGAGGGTATGCGTGCTACAGCATGTGCAGGTCATAGGACAGCTTTTGGGAATCAGTTCTTTCTACCTAGTGGGATCTGGGGATCAGACTCAACATGATCAGGCTTGATAGCAGGTGCATTCACCCACTGAGCCACCTCACCAGCCCTCAAATTGCTCTTGTTTAGCATGACAAGATGCACCAGGCCTAGATTCTGCATTTCATACCCCTAAACAGGAGTCAGCAATTTCTCCAAGAAGATTTCATTTTGTTTTATGGAAAATTGGTGTTTTAGATAATCTGTGTGCTAGGGATGATTGGTTTGATTCAGGCTCCTTCAGTGATCAGAACTAAGATGATGTATATTTGTGTACATGTTTGTTCTCTCCTCTCTCTCTCTCTCTCTCTCTCTCTCTCTCTCTCTCTCTCTTTCTTTCTCTCTCTCTCTGGTCTTTTTGAGACAGGGTCTTCCTGTAGCTGCAGTTGGCCTCAAACTTGCTATATAGACCAGGCTGGCCTGGAACTCAGAGATCTGCCTGCCTCTGCCTCCTGAGTGCTGGGATTAAAGGCATGAGACACCATGCCTGGCTCTGTCAATTTCTTAACTTTGTCCTCCATTTGCTTCTGGAAGACTACTGATTGTTAGAGAAATGTTTCATAACACATAAAAAAAATCAGTTAATCCTTGACATATCTCAATCTGGTCCTGGTGTTTTCTTCTTTTTGTTTTTCAGAGTTCTTTGTTTTGGGTAGATAGGGTCTCACTATGTAGCCCAGATTGGCCTTGAACTCATGATCCTCCTGTCTTGTGGCATAACTACAACATTGTGATTATCTGAACAAATACATACCTAATTTTTAAAGTAGATTTTAAGAGTGGGCCGGAACTCAGAGGACATTCGTTCCCTTTGTTATCTCTTGAATCTGTCTGTCTCCTGGAACTGTGCTGATAGAACTGTCTTGCTGGAAATTTGTTTCTGGAACTGTGTCCCTGAGCCAGGACCCACCCATAATTTTATCTAAAATGGCTTCTCCAGCTTCAGTCAGGGATGTACAAGCTTGATTCCACCCTAATCTTTACAGACCATCCGGCCTTTTCATCCCTAGCTCCAGAATAGCTCATTCACCCAAGGTCACATGTCCTTCCCAGTCTCCACTGTGTGCAATGGAGATGGGTGAGCTTGTTTTCAGCACTGCGATGAGTTAATTCTTAAGCATACCCACATTCATTATCATTTGGGGTGGAGTACCAAATTGAGATTGCCAAAGGAACAAGATAGTTGCTCATATCACATGGTTTTGCTGAGGTTAATTAAATCATTAATCCAGACTATGTCCATTTATAAAAGTCATTCCCACACTGCCTCAGCTTTCCAAATTCTGGAATTATAGGCATGCACCACCAGGCCTGCCTATCAAATTTATTTTGCCGTGTAGTATGCCTAGTATACCTTGTAACTCTTTGTTGAAAGCTGACATGATATACTGGGCAGGAACCATGGTAAACAGGGCTTCAGTGATGTGCTTACAAGGAGAGGTGTTGGGTGGGCTTAGGATCAGACCTCAGTCTCTCAGTGAACCTGGGTCTTTGGGTCATGAACCTCACAAGTGCTTTTCATTTGAATTCACCCCTTTAGGTGAGGCAAAATGTCTAGAGAGGACTGGGCTGGGTAGTTACCTCCCTCAGATTTGCTAGGCTCTGACAAACCTCAGGGAGTTAGACTTTGGTAAGCCTAGTTAAGAACAGAATATTCCGATGCATTTCAAAACATACTATAAGGGCTGGAGAGATGGCTCAGGAGTTAAGAGTGTATTCTGCTCCAAGCACCCATGTTTGGCAGCTAACAACTGCCTGTAACTCAGCGCCAGGTGAATCTGGTGCCTTCTTCTGGCTTCTATGAGCACTGCATGCAAGAGCACACCCCCCCCAACCACACACACATATACACATAATTATGAATAAATAAATAAGCTGGGTGTGGTGGCACATGCCTCAATCCCAGCACCCAGGAGGCAGAGACAGAGTGAGATGGAGGCCAGCTAGTCTACATAGTGAGTTCCAGGCTACAGGGAGACCGTCTCTCCAAAGATTTAAAAAAAAAAAAAAAATCATCACACCATCATTACTTTATTTCCCTGCTCCGTGCTAGAAGCCCAGGGGATTTTTTTCTCTGATTTTCTCTGTGAGAACTTTGTAGAAGCTCCTGGAGATAATACCATCACAAGTGTGAACACTTCCTGCTACTGGGCCCTCCTGGAAGGCAAGTGCTCTCAGGCTAGACCCAGAGCAGTTTCCTAGAAGTCCTCACAGTAGCTGTTTGCCCACCCTGGTGCAGTACACCACAGAGATTTCCATCAGTTAATTTCCACTCTTGCAAGCAGCAGTTCTCTATCGTCTCCTGTGGGCGTCCAGGTTCATCCTGTGTCAGATCTCGGAAGAGTGGCTGAGGTTCTGTTGGCTCTGTTTTTAACTTGTTAGGATGAAGCAGTAACTTCTACTAAGTAATGACTTCTTATCTCTACATACCACACAGGACAGGTTTCTATTTTGAAACTTCCCTCATTTTCTCTTAAGGAATTACGCAGTGTGATTATTTGCTCTTGTGTTTCTTCTAATTGTTTTTTCCTGAAACAAATTTCCTTTTAACTGTTTTTAAAAACTGAAACTGTCCTCCCTCCCTTTCCCCTCCCCCTCCCCCTCCTCCACCTTTGTGTGTGTGCGCGCGTGCGCACACGCGCGCGTATGTATGTATGTATGTATGTATGTATGTATGTGTGTATGTATGTGTGTGAGTGTGTGCGCGTGCGCGTGTGTGTTGGCCACAGGTTGATGTTGGGCATCTTCCTCAATTACTCTTCACATTATTTTATTTTATTTTATTTTATTTTATTTTATTTTATTTTTAGACAAGGTCTCTGTGTAGCCCCTATTTTATTTTATTTTATTTTTTTTTTGAGACAGAGTCTCCCAGTAGTCACAGCTGGCCTGGTACTTGCTATGTAGACCAGATTGGCCTCATCTCACAGAGCCACCTGCTTCTGTCTCCCAAGTGCTGGGATTAAAGGTGTGGCCTACTATACCTGCTTCACCTTAATTTTTGAGATGGTCTCTCACAGATCTTGGAACTTGCCCATTTGATTTGACTGGCTGGCCAGCAAGCTGCAGGGATCACCCTGTCTGCATTTTCCAAGCACTGGGATCACACCTTTGTACTTTGCCTGGTAAGCGCTTTGCTGACTGAGCCAGCCCTTCCTCCCCCACCTTCTCTCTCTCCTCCTCTTCCTCTTCTTTTTCCTCTTCCTTTTCCTCCTTCCCTTCTTTTCTTCTCTTCCTCCCCCTTCTCTCTCTCTCCTCTTCCTCCTCTTCTCCCTCCTCTTCCTCCTCTCTCTCCTCTCCCTCCTCTTCCTCCTTCTCTCCCTCCTTTTCCTCCTCCTCCCCCTCCTCTTCCTCTTCCTCCTTTTCTTCCTCATTCTCCTTCCCACTGTTTACCATTTGTTTCTATTTTTCTCAAACAGGAAGTTCTATGGTACTAATGACAGATGCACCTTAAGGGGCTGGTCTTCAGCTGGGAACAGCACCAGCCCTGTTCTGTGGAATTTCAAATGAGAGTCTTGTGTGTGTGTGAATGAATAGTGAAGAGTGGAATTAAGTGAGTGGTAAAATGGCAAAAATAACTCCATTTTGCTCTAGCTGACTTTGGCTTTACTCTGTTTTTGCCCAGCCATTCCCACTGCAGCCAGCCAGGCAGTTTCATGCAGGCAAGTTTCAGGGAGCACACTGATTCTACAATACTGGGAAACTTACAAGTAGTCAAGCAGCAGGTCCAGATAGCAACGTCCTCCCTCCCAGCTATACCTGCATCTCCACGGAGCCCATTGTTTCCACAATTCTGAGAAGCTTGTCTTTTCCTTATCAAAATTTTTCATTAACTGAAAACCTCTTTGTTAACTGACCTGCCCCTGGACTGGTGTAACTATGGCTATTGGCTTTGCCCCTGGCATGATGTAATTGTGGCTTTAAGCTTTATAAACCCTGCCCTGCTTGTCCTCAGGGTCAAGAGTTCTTTTGGAAAATATTTGGGAGCTTTTATCTAATCCTTGAAAGATTTTAGGGTTACCTCTTCAGAGGGAAGAATGTTAGAGTAGCCAAAAGCCCTATTTAATAAAAAAAAATAAAGAAGAAGAAAGAGTACATGAAGGTATCAGAAAAAAGTGAAAAGCCCTATTAATAAAAAAAAAATAAAGAAGAAGAAAGAGTACATGAAGGTATCAGAAAAAAGTGATGGGGAGATATGGGAGGAGTTGGAGGGGAGGGAGTGGGCATGGATTTGATCAAAACACCTTATATGCATTATGAAATTCTCAATAAATTATTTATTTAAAAAAATAGCTCTTTTGGGCATTAGACCCCTCTCTAACCAAGACTTAATAAAAAAAAAATAAAGAAGAAGAAAGAGTACATGAAGGTATCAGAAAAAAGTGATGGGGAGATATGGGAGGAGTTGGAGGGGAGGGAGTGGGCATGGATTTGATCAAAACACCTTATATGCATTATGAAATTCTCAATAAATTATTTATTTAAAAAAATAGCTCTTTTGGGCATTAGACCCCTCTCTAACCAAGACCAGAAGTCACAACTGCAGCTCTAGATGCATCTTTCCATGTGCCTCACTTCAAGTGGAACTGATCCCAGAGCCTAAGCAGTTGTCACATGCTCACAGCAGCACTGAGGGCGGACAGGTAAACTACGCAGAGCACATCTGTTTCCTTTGCGTCCTCTGAGCCAGTCTCTTTAGGAACTAGTATCATAGCTCAGTATTTTGTTCCTTTATTTGGCTGAGTAATTTTCCATTATATGCATATACCACTATTTATTCATTCATTATTAGCTATTTAAAAATTTATTGTTTACTTTTTAAAATTAAATAATTGTGTTAATTATCTGCTGAGCCATTTATTTGTATTTTTTACATTTATGTAATGTATGTGAGCACAGTTACCCTCTCTATTCTTCTCCTATGGTCCCCTCCAACTTTCATGTTATATGTGTGTGTGTGTGTGTGTGTGAGAGAGAGAGAGAGGGAGAGAGAGAGAGAGAGAGATCGCAAGAGAGTGAGCAGGTCTTGTGTAAGTCACCACAGCTGCTGTGTAAACAAGATTACAGCAGCCATATCATATAATTTTTATTTTTGAGACAGAGACTCCACTAGCCCAGGCTGATTTGTTGCTTGTGATGCTCCCGCCTCAGCCTCTTGAATGCTGAGATTGCAGGTGTGTGCCACCACACCTGCATACCACCTTCATTTGTCCATTCTCTGAATCGTGGGTACCTGCTGTTGCCCCTCCTTTTTTCCTATTATAAATAATGCTACTATGAATGTTTGTGAACCAATTTTTGTTAGATATATATTTTTTCATTTCTCTTAAATCTATACTAGGATCGGAATTGGGAGGTGTATGGTAACTGTATTAGTTTTTTTTTGCTGTGACATAATACCTAACAAAAGCAACTTAAAGAAGGAGTGAAGAGTGTATTTGGGCTCACAGTGTGAAGGCACAGTCCATCATGGTGGGGAAGAATGTGGTGGTGAGAGCAGCTCTAGCTGTGGTGGGAGCATGAGGCATGGCCACATTGTGTCCACAGGCAGAAAGCAGAGAGATGAATGCTGGTGCTCAGCTCATTGTCTCCTTTGTTTCTTGTTACTCTATCTGGGACCCTGGCATAAGTGAAATATCCAGGGAAATGCCCTTGCAGACATATCCAACAGTGTGTCTCCTAGGTGATTCCAAATCCAGTCAAGGTGACAGTGAGGATCAACCATCAGAGTTATTTCTGACCACTCTTCTGAGGCCTGGGAGGCCAATTCCCAGGAATGGTTGGATGATTCACTCTCTACTCAGCACTATATGAGGACTCCAATTTCCCTTCATATTTCCAACCCTTGTAATTATCCATCTATGCTGGCTGCTTTTTGTCAACTTGACTCAAACTAGAGACACTTGATAGGAGGGAACCCCAACTGAGGAATTTCCTCTATCAGATTGGCCTGTGGGCATGTCTGTGGGGCATTTTTTTGATGGTTGAGTGGTGTGGGAGGACCCAGCTCACTGTAGGTGATATCACCCTTGGGCAGGTGGTCCTGGGCTGTATAAGAAAGCAGGCTGAGCACAGTCCAGGGGAGCAAGTCAGTCAGTAGTATTCCTCTGTGGTCTCTGCTTCAGTTCCTGCCCCCAGGTTCTTGCCATAAATTCCCGCCTTGGCTTCCCTCAATGATGGTCTGTGATGTGAAGTATAAGCCAAATAAAGTATTTCCTTTCTGATGGTTTTGGTCACAGTGTTTAGCACAGCAATAGGAAGCAAACTAGAACACCATCTTTCTGATTACAGCCATCCTAGTAGTATGAAGTAGAACTTTGGGTTTTCTTTTTTTGTCATTTCCCTGGTGGCTAATGTTATTGAGCATCTTTTCATGTGTATATTGGCAGTTAATATATAT